>NC_079497.1:37741900-38041900 GCF_030052815.1 Hevea brasiliensis | reverse complement strand
CAAGCTTAGACAAGCACTTACCTCAATTTGGTTCCATCAATTTACTCCCAATTGCAACAACTTTTCACTAAAGATTCCAAGTCCAATTCAGTGTATAGGTCTTGATTATCCACACCAATAATTTCTGCCTCACTTAATTTGCATTCAGCTTCATTTTCCCACTAATTCCTCCACCTCCATGCAATTGCTAGAGTGAATTCCCCATGCCAACTTCAAGAAAGCAACAACACTAACTTCCCCCTTAAACTCGTGGGCTTCACTTCACCTTAACTTAACTTTCCTTGAATTTAGAGTTCAAACCTAGCTGTTTTCCTTTTGAAATTTGTAACACCCTCACCCGTTTACAATGTAGCCGAGCAATGTGTGCCACATTCAGTGTCGGAGCACCCTATCTTATCCTGTCGTGTCCATTGTTAATTTTTAAACTGTAACACCCTTATATGCATAGCCTGGTATATTTCACTGTTCCGTTGACCGGTGTCGGTCAGGACAATTAAGGGGATTATAACTATATTTAAGTCACCTAGAAAAGCCCTGAATGAAAATTAATAGTGATTAGCCGAAGGTCAAGTATAAATAAGAAAAATAAAGCATAAAAGGTTAAATGAGCCGGGCGTCACAGCAATGGGTGACCTTACCGGGAAGTGACTGTGAGGTCAACTGTAATCCTAATTTTGAATGGGAAATTACGACACCGCAGTCCTAAGAATTATTGTGAAGGTAGTGGAAAAGAGAAAATCACAGAAAAGAGTTGATAAGTAGGTCAAATAATTAGGTTAGAGTTCCGAAAGAAATATCGAATTATTTACATACTGGATCAGACCGGCGATGGGCAAATTGGTCAATTCACCCCTAGAGGTGACTCATGACCTAACTGTCCAATAAAATTGGAGAAATGAAAATTTTGAAATGTAGATTTAAATTAAAGAACCATGAAAAAATAAAGGAAAAAGAAAAGAAAAGAAAATTGACTTATGACATCATGCGTGTGACATCATGCATGACATGAATAAATTCTATTTAATCTAATTTTTGACTAAGTCAATTATGGCATAAAAGGGCATTAAAAAAAAAAGACATTTTACTTCTTCATCTTCAAGTGGCCGGCATCCTTCTTTCTCTCTCTCTTTTTATTTTTTCATCTCCATTAAAGCTTGATTTTAAGCTTCTTAAACCCCTAAATTCCTCATAAATTCTCCCAAATTTCTTGATTAACCTTACTCTTGCAACTTGAAAAGAAGATTGATTAAAAAAAGAAAGAAGGAAATATAGAGATTTGAAGATTTGGAATTCAAAGAAAAGGTTAGTCATCCATCATTTAGTTTTTCTTTAAAATTCATGTAGAATTGTGAAAAATTCAAACAAATTAAACATGGTAGACTATTTAGGGATTTCGATCAACATTAGGTGGATTAGGGTTTGAGTGATTTTGATGAATTTAAAAGGGTAATTAAGTTGAATTAAGTGTGTAGAAGGTGAATAAATACTTTGATTGCACTAATTTAATAAGATGCAAAAATTAGGGTTCTTAGGACAACGAAATTGGGGGAAAAATTGGTGGAAAATGGTCAATTGATGCAATTAAACCTAATTGAGGTTAGAAATGGTCAATTGAGACCAATGGGGATGTGTTGGAGTGAAGAGAATTGCAATGCAATTCGGATTGGAGAAGGTTCACTTTTGGGTAGTTTGACCTAGGTCCATTTCAGGGACCAAAACTATAATTTTTCAACCCCAATTGGTATGAGGCCAATTGGATATGAAATTAGACACATAATGCCACAATTTTCATGCAGAAACCATGCCCATAAAATGACATTAAGATAGTGAACAATTAGGTCAAATCTGGGTAATGCACACTATCACTGTACAAAAATGACCAAATAAATAGTGTTTATTCATTTGCCCATAACTTGGGTTAGGAAGGTAAAAATGACCTGATTTTTGTGGCATTGGAAAGATATGACATAGTACTACAACTTTTATGAAGAATAAAAACCTAAATTCTGCCATAACCAAGTCAATTTGCCAACCAAAATTGGTTGCCCAAAACTGCCAGAGCCAAGAAAGTGCCCAAAATTCTGGGTAGCTATCAATCCGGCCAGCCTTAGGAAAATGGCCATATCTTGGGCTACAAAACTCCAAATGGAGTGATTCAAAAAGAAAATTAAAGCTAAGACAATAAGGAACAACTTTGATGAAGGATACTTAGCCAAATTCCTAGAGTAACAAACCAATGGAATAGTAGAAAATAGGGAACTAAAATTAAAAAATTACAATTTCTCTTAAGAGACTTAGAAATGGAAATGACAACCAATGCCAACAAATTAGATACCCAAAATGTGGTAAGTAGGTGTAATTGGAATTTACATACCTATTAAGCATGAGAAAGTTAATATTTTGACTTGAATAGTTTCATGAATAGTAACCCCGAAATGAAAAATTCAAAGAATACCATTTTAAGCACATTTAAGGGTACCATTAAATAAGCATGAAATAAATAGTTGGATTTATTATGAGATGTGATACTGAAACATTGTAAACTATGTGTTTCAGTGAAAAAGACACTGAGAAGGATAAGGATAAGTGAGTCAAGGCCTAGAGATGACTCAGTCCTGGTTTGTGCATAATAACATTAAATTATCATTTTCCCATTGAAAACTTGATTAGTATGCAATTGTGAAATTATTGTGTTATTTATGAGTTTCGAGAACTACGGTGTTGCCCCTTTGTGTATGGAAAATGGAATTGAAAATGGATTTATAATTTGCATGAAATATTTGAATAACTTGTTTTAAATTGATTTCGGAGTCACACTTAGCATGACAGTACTCTATTATTCCTCCTCCATTTATGGGTTGAGATTGATTATTTTTCCTCCCTCTTTAGCTTGCCAGTGGAAGTTGAGATCGGATGAGTACTCATATAGCTAGCTAGCCACCTCCCTCATTAATTTCAATTAGTGGGGTTGAGATTGCTTTGTCGTGGTGTACAACATGGCATTGATCGGAAATTTTATTTCATAACCTAAGTTGTGTATGGATTGATAACACTGTGCTTTATAAATTATTTGACAAAATTTTATTATAAATGTTGATTTCAAGATTGTGAAATGTGATTGGGAAATGCTGTAAATTACTGTTTATCGATGAATGTGTTATTTTTTGCATTTTAAATTTTTATTGTGCACCACTGAGTAAATCATACTCAGCGATAGCTTTATTTACTGTCACAGATAAGGGAAAGAAAAAAGCAGCGGAGTGAGCTGCTCAGTGGACCAGGACTCTATTGAAGTTTTGTACGGGTATTATTTTATACCCATGTAGTTTAGTTTGATGTAATATTTGTTCATATGTATCTTTGTAGTTTGGGCAGTTGTATAGATAAAATTGTAATAATATTATTTTTGGATTTTCTTTCTGTAAACTGAGATTTATGTGTGTAGATTAATCTTAATGCAACGTTTATGAGTTCATTGAATTATTTTAACAATATTTTGAAATGTAAATTTTGAATTGAATTATTGTTGACTGTGTTGATTTGTGTTATTATTGGAGGTTGGGGTTGTGAAATGAATTTATTGGAAGTGTTTTAACAGGTTTTAAAGTTTTGGTTTTTTCCAATTATAGACGGCATTCTACCAAAATTTTTACAAAATTTGCGGAAACCTAAAATTTATTAAATATTAAGATATGATTTTAACTTCAATTAAAAGTTTTTAATATCTACCAAAAGTGCTCACCACCTTCAAAAGAAGATAAAACTGTTTTAAAATCCCTTGTAGTGTATTTAATAGGTTATCGGTAGGCGAAGTTTGATAATTCATTAAGTATACTACAGGATCATGTTATGCCTTACAGAGGGGTAAGGTGTGACATAAACTTTGTAGAAAACATGTAGAAATATATATATATATTTTTTATCACAATTTATTTATGTGGAAACCCGGGCAGAGCCTCTTCTGATTTATTGGCATCTGGCGGGTTCCAATAGTTACCTGTCAAAAACAGTTTCATATCATATCTGTTTTATTTATCTTGTTATATAACATATCGTATCATATCTGTTCATTCAATTTCAAGAAAATAATATTTTTCATTCATTCATTCATATGGAAATTTATATACATACATTCTCAAACTTTAATTACAGTCTCAAAATATAATTACAATTTATTACAGAGTTCAAACTTAATATTCATTAGATTGTACATGATGAAGGAGCGGAAGCATGGAAATTGTTCATTAGAGCATTTTATTTTTTAATTGACTTAATCACATTAAGCCAAGTGTTAAAGCTAGATTTAATCTTGACTTTGATCATCTTACATGATAGGAAGACAAATGGCAAGCTAATATGGTGCCACATGTCACCCTGTGAAATGACCAAATTACCCTTATGTTTTAATTTTGAGTTCTCAACCCAAAATCATTATTTCTTCTCTTTAAAACAATTTATATCAAATATAAATAAATTAATTAATCTCTATTAATTAATTTTTTACAATTAAATTCATATTTAAACACTTTAAATATAAATTTAACTTGTACTATACATCCAATAACCTAGATTTGATTTCAAGCTATGCTAGGGATTTTGCAATCTTACTGCAAATCAAACCTATTTAATTAATCAATTAAACTCTTTAATTAATCAATTAAATCACATTTAACTTGGTGATTAACTTGTGTATGTGTGTGACTCACTAGGCTCATCACTAATTGGCAATGAGATATGATATTAACTCTTAAAATCATCAGAACTCTTTCTTACCATAAATGATTTCTCTAAATCATTTTAGGCACCTCATAGACCATGGTTATGGCCACCCAATCAGTAATAAGGAATACCTTAAATGAACCTTCAATCATATGTTACCATGCACTAGAATCTCTCTGTTATAAAATCCCAATTCGAGCTGGAGTCATGGTTTATGTCAAACCCCATTTGCTATGAATATTATGTTCTCTTTTAATTCCAATTCTTAATTAATTAGATTTTCTTGTTAGAAACTCTTTTCTTACTAAATCTGTCTGTCCTGGCCAGAAACTTGAAACATCAAGAACAATTAAATGAACATAGGACATTGTTCCTATTTACTTAGGGTAACAGATTCCATCTTGATCAACACCTACCTCCATATATAACTAGTAGGAGCCAATACATGCCCATATACCCATACACAGTACAAGTATGAAAGCAGTATCAAACTCAAACCACCTATATATAAGATAACTATGTTATCTCAAGTCTAAAGATTATATGCATTGATATGATATATGACAATGCATTGAGAAGAGTAAACTCCATGTACTTGTCATATGCGTCACTGGTTCGGCTTACTTATCATGTATAAGTGCTTATCATGTTTGTTATATGGCATGAGACTCACCATTCCATCTTATTTATATCTCAAATAAATACCTGGGAACAAACATGATTATAATCTTTCTGGATAAGTCATGTCCTTATTATGAAGTATCCTCGATTGTGAACCAATTTATGATACTTTTTGCTAGAAATACTGTCACTCATATTCTTAACAACTTAATAATAGAATTTCTAACAAAATATCAATGGACCTTTTCTATTACACATAAATACATTATGTAAACAGAAAAGTGAAATTGCCTTTCATTAATAAAATATGTATAAGATATATATACACAATGATATGCTCTAGGGCATACTACTAACAATCTCTCACTAGCACTAGAGCCATTCATTACAATATCTTAGACCCATCTTCTCAAGATGTAGGTCTAACTGAGCTTATGACATAGGCTTTGTGAATGCATTAGCTGGATTTTCAGCTGATGCTACATCGCCTCGCCCAACTATTTCTCTGATAATGTGGTAGCACCTTTCTATGTGTTTGGATTTCTGGTGAGACCGGGGTTCCTTAGCCCATATGAATGATGTCACACCCTACTCCTTCGTAAGATGTAACATGATCCCGTAGTTCACCAAATGAATTACTGTACTTCGCCTACTGGTAACCCATTAAATATACTACAAGGGATTTTAAATCAATTTTCATGAAATTTAAAACTTTGATTAAAATCTGGTGTTATAAAAAATTTCCAAAATTTCGGCAGAGTGCCGGCTGTATTTTGAGAAAACAGTTCTTCAAACCTAAAAAGGAAAACATTCCCAATATGTTTTCTCAAATACAACTCCAATAAACTTTATTTCATCTCACAATTCAATCTCAATAATCACATCATTTCATTTTCAAACAAACCTCATCATAAAAGAAACATTTCATTAATTACAAGACTCAAAAATTATTATTACAAAACTATTCAGGTAAATGAAATCTCAAATTTACATTTACAATAATTTACATTTAATTACATACCAAAATATTTTACAAGAGTTTTTATACAACTGCTCAAATAATTTACATACATTTTATTACATGCATACATCAAAACCTATGTACATGGGTATACCTATAATATACCTAGAGCTGATCTGAATGTGTCTTCAAAGAAGCTTACTCAACTGCTCTATGCTCTTTTCACCTGCGATAGCATACAAAGCTATCGCTGAGTGTTGAATGCAGTGGTGCACAACTATAATTTAAAACATAGTACAATATACATTGACAAAATTATAACAATTAATTTGAAAGTCTCAAAATTCAACAAAATTCCAAAAGTCAAACTCTTTGTTGCCAATAATATAAATCATTGGTTAAAATGACTTTGAGCAAGAAATTCAATTTATCAAATCACAACTGGACATTTAAAGTAATTCCAGCAATCATGGAAATAAAGATTAATTCCAACAAAATCAATTATGCATAAATCCCATTTGAAATCGAAATTCTTTACTATTCAAAAACCATTCTTTATCTCACTAACTGTGCAAGACTAATCCACAAGGGCCATCTTCGGAGTGATTCTAAATCCCTATGGTCGGGGAGGTCGAATCGGATTGTAACTCCCTACGGTCGGGGAGGTCGAATCACCGTGCACAGTACACATCACAATAATGAAACTTTCGAAAGGGCCATAACATAAAAACTTAGATCTAACCTCTAATAAGAGGAGAATCTAAGCTTGTGCACGTACCATGGTAATCAAAACAAAGCTAACTCCATTATCTCCTCAACAAATGAGAGAGACAGATAATAACCTAGTCAAGCATTTATAGTGAGATACAAAACAATATCATCAATATCTTTGTCCTTTTTGTGAGCATAAACCATAAAACAATTCGATTCAAAGTCAATTCTAATATCCAATAATTTTTTTATGCTCATCACAATTGAAAACATAAATTTGTATTTTCCATGCAAAGTACCCATCACAATTCAAAACATATTCTATCACAATTTTCTAAAACATAATTTATTCAATCCACAACAATGCTTAATACTTGTTGAAATACCATTTCACAAAGCTAAATTCATACATACTATAACAATTTCAATATTCAGTGAATTAAATCCAATACTTGATAAACATAATACATAAGGAAAATAACGTCATTTAATCATATGAAATATTCAGAATAAAATTAATTAAAAACTAGTTGTGCACAATCCTCTGATGAGTCGCCTCTTGGCCTTGACTCAATATTCCTTATGCTTTTCAATATCATTTTCAACTAAAACACACAATTTAAAGTATTTCAGTACTCAGTTAAATCATTTTTGACAATAAAATCCAATATCTAAATTTTCTTGGTACTATTCCCTTCAATTCATTTCATTAGTCAACCTATAATATTGACCTTTGATGCACTCTAAGTAAGTCAATTTTAATGTTCCCAATTTGTCACATTTTATAGTCTCTAAGTGTTGGTATATGTTACCAATTTCATTTTAAAGCTTATTGCATTTTATTGTAATTGTTCAAATTTCATGGCCAATGTTTATTGTGTATTGAACCAAGCTACAGTGTAAATTTAATAGATTTCTCTTCATTAAATTGTTTCTAATTGTGTCTTCTTTAATTTCCTTTTTGAATCATGTTATTTGGATTTGCATAACTCAAGTTATGGTCAATTGACCATAACTAGGTCAATTCTGAATTTTGGTTCCTTCACTAGGCAGTTTTAGTATTACACTTTGCCAATTTTATTTGAATAGGTTGCTGCCATATTTAGGTCTATTACTCTTCATAGAATATGTTACCCTATGTCTTACAGTCACTAATAATTTTTTATTATAATTTTTCAAGTCTTGTATAGTTACTTATGGTCAAGTTATTGGACTGAAGTCAATGGTCTTGTAGTGACAGGATGTTCAACTAGGGCAGTAGCTTTGACCCAACATTTGAGCTTCTTATATTCATAAGGTGAGGGAGAGGTCTAAAACAAAGTTAAAGGTCTATTTCTTAGCTTTCCAAAATGGTATGGCTCATTTTGTTTGAAGACTTCTAGTGGGAGTTATACTTAAAACACTTTGCTGGAGTTAATAGTCATTTGAACCATTTCCAAATTTGGCATGCCAACTTAATTAAGTTAATTGACCTAGTTCCCTAAGTTTTTGAGTTTTGGTCAAAATACCATTATTGTAGACCAATGTCTTAGTGAAAATTTGGCACTAGTTTTAGGGAATTTGGAGTTATATGGACCAAGTTATGGTCATTTTACTATTGCTGGTTAAGTTGCACTTATATTGAAAAGTTTAGGTCATTTTTAAGTCAAAGTCAATTCGGCCAGTTTTTGTAACCCAACTTGTGCAAGTATTTTGACTTTGTTCTGGTCATTTCTGGTCTTTTGTGTCTTTATAAGAGTTGTAGCTCTATGTCTAAGCTTTCCAAGGTATAAATTTTAGGTCATTTGGACCTGTTTTGAGTGAGTTATGGCCAAAATACTGACTACTGTTCATATGGTCAAAATTTTGGGTTTTCATGTCATGCAATTCCGGATTTGGTCATTCTTTTAGGTCACTTCTAGGTAGAATTTGGACAACACTTCTACACGAAAGTTTGCCTATTTTATGTCTAGTATCACTTCCAATTGGTTTCATACCAATTGGAGTCACAAATTTACACTTATAACCTAATTTATACACTGCCAACAATTACAACCTGCATAAGAGAATTTACACTCCCAATTTGGCAATCCTCCTCCTCCCAATACTTCAATTTTCATTCTTAGCACTGCTATATTTATTCAACACAATTCCAGCAAAGTAAATTGGGGAGAATACTCAAAAAATATAGGCTCCCATGGCTGCCTAAAATTGGGCAGTCCAATAACTCAACAATTCCATAAATTTTCATCTCCAATCAACTCATCTCAAGCTAAACATAAACTATACTTAAGAAAGGAAGTGAATTGGACCCTTACCTCTTTTTGGAGCTTGGTCAAACCTTAACAGAACTCCTTCTTTTTGCTCCTAATATGCTGCCCAAGGAATGAGGATAAAGTTTAATGAAAGAACCTTGAAGATTTCATGGCTTGATCTTGGTGGATGAGAGCTTGAAGCTTTGGCCATCCATGGAGTTTTTGGGAGGATTGGATTCTGCTTGAAGATGAAATGAAGAAGAAGAAGTGGCTGAAGTGGGATATGCTGTCCACTTAATCAATATACAAATCCATAGTGCTCCACTAAGGTGGATTAAATGTTTAATAATCCAAATTTTCCCTTAATTATAATTATGCCCCAAACTTCCATCATTTATTTTATGTACAACATTTTTAATTTTCATGACATTTTCAAAGTGTGCTATCACTCATTTTTAATGGACATTGAGGTCAAAAGGCAACTCTTGGTGTCAATTGACCAAAATGCCCCTATTCAGTTTGTATTCCCAATTTTTCGGTAACACCGATTTTTGTTTGTTTCTTGATTTTTCATTTTTCTTTGTAATAATTTATTAATTTTTCTTTGACATTTCTAATTTCATTTATATCTCAATAGATGTTTAATTAGGTCCCAAAAATATTTTCCAGGGTTCCCTGCGGTCCGGGGCTAGTCAACGGTCCTCGTCGTAACTTCCCAGTGCTTTACCTGGGATGGTCCATAACACCTTAACCAAATGTATACATTTATTTCTCAGCTGCTTCACCTCATGTACTAAGATCTTTATGAGTTTCCCCATCATACATTGAATTTAAATTCATTTCACCTTTCTAGAGGTAAGCAATTTTGTGTGCTAACGAATCCACTCTTTCTAGGACCGTGTGTGGTTCTATGGAGTGAGAACTTAGTTTTTCTCTTTTCTATACAATCATATAATCTTCTTTCCTTTAGGTTTGTGTAGACTTTTAATAATCTAATACAACATTTAATTTGTTCGTATAACACTAATGTTTTCTTACTATCATTCTGTCTAATATTTCAATTCATGTTTCCTTATCGAATGACCATTATGGTCATTTTAGAATTATTTATCTAATCATTGGTCCTCTGACCATTCTAGTCAATAATCTTACTCATATTCGTAACATTTCTTGTTTCATTTAAATTAGCTATTCAAATTTTCACTTATACAACTCGTTTATCTACCAATATTCTACAAATTACTTCCTTTTGCACTGAATTATAACCTTTCGATATTCTAACTTTTGAGTTTTAAATCCCTAAGTAGGATTTCCAAACTCATTTCCAACAATAAAAATCTGTCCTGGCATAACTATGCCAAAACAGATGCCATTGGCAACTATTCTCATCTTGGTGTACTATAGAGTAGTACTTAGCTCTACACAATAATCTCAAGTCAGTACTGTAATCTGCAGCTTATAGTACAAACATCAAGAACATTGCATAGTTACTATGATACATTCCAATAGATCATACTTTCCTATATTTTATCCTTTTCGAATTCACTAATATCTGAAACTTATTCTGATGACAATATCCATTAATAATTACTAACTGTAACATCTTTACCCTCATCTAGAGCAAGTCTATTACTGCAACTTACTTTTAGGTCCTCTTGCCTTACATTAAGTAGGCTTGCCAATTAGCTTTATAATTTATGGTGTGTTAGAAAATACTTTTCGCTGACAAACTCTTCCAAAACTAATTTCACTCGTTATCACAATCCTTATCTTAAAGGACTAATCACTAATGCATCAAAATTTATTACCATGTAAAGAAATAGCAGCAAAACATATAATTCTAACACTAACATATAAATAAGTAGTGCTGGGATCAAATAATAACTAATTGTTTCCTCTAAAATTAAGAACTTACCAGCAGCTACATCCGAAGTTTATGCTCTTTCCCCTTGGCACATAGTGGACGCTCTGACTACTGCACTACTATATTCGGGTTGATTCACTGTGTTATGGTTGTGAGGAGTACCAACTCTATTTCTATCTCGACTCTGACCAACTGTCTGTGAACTCCGGAGAGCAGATCGAGGTGCTCTAGTACAATCTCTAACAAAGTGTCCAAGCTTTCCACAATTGTAGCAGGCTCTAGTGGCTTTACGACAAATACCACCATGTAGTTTGCCACAAGAGTTATAGATATGAGGAGGATAGAAACTTCTAGTTGTTCGACGACTAGGTCTTGGTGGTCTCTGCTCTGATGATCCGTGTAACACCCTCCTTGTAGCAACACCGTACATTCTACTGTTCCGGTGACCAGTGTCGGTCCGGACAGCTAGAACGTCCGGAAAAATATCTAAACTAAAGTGAGGAACCATAATTAACTCAAATATTAATAAGAAAAATTTAGGAAAAAAATTTTGAAATTTAGAAATAAAATACAAACTAAGTTAAATAAATAAAAAAAAAAAAAAAAAAAAAAAGTAGAAAGTGTTGGAAATAAGCTAGTAGGGTTGCCCTGGTGAAAAAAAGGTAAAAAAAATAAAAAAAAAAAAAAAAAAATCAAAAAAAATTATAAGAAAATTAAAAAAAAAAAATTAAGAAAAAATTTTAGAAAAAAAAAAAAAAAGAATTTTTTTTGGGAATTTAATTTAATTTTTTTTTTTGAAATTTTGTTTTTTTTTTTTTCATTTTTTGTTTTTGTTTTTTTTTGATTTAAATAAATATAATAAAATAAAAAATAAATAAATAAATAATAATAAATAAAATAAAAAAAAAAATAAAAAAAAAAAAAATAAAAAAAAGAGAAAATAAAAAAAGAAAAAAAATAACATTCAAAATAAGAAAACATATAAAGAACATGGAAATATTATCAATTATTATCAAAATATAAAAAAATCTTAAAAAAAAAAAAAAAAAAAAAAAAAAAAAAAAAAAAACTCTTCTCTCCCTTCTTTCTCCTTTTCTTCTTTTTTTTTCTCTCTCACTATTTGTTTTTTTTTTTTTTTTTTCCTAACTTTCATTCTTCTATTTTACCAATTCTTCTTCTAACATTCTAAAAAAAAAAAAATAAAAAACAAAACTAAAAGAAAAAAAAAAAAGAAAAAAAGAAAAAAGAGAAGCAAAAGAAAAGAAAAGAGGAACTTCTTTAAGTTCTTAGTGACTTTTTTACCTTAAAAATTACAAAAAAGTTTTATGTCAAATAAAAATTAAATAAATTTAAAAAATTTATTTTAATATTATTTTGTTTGTGATCATATATATGTTGTATTGATTGTGATGAGTTTGATGTATGATTTTGATGATTTTAGTATGTTGTTTGAATGTAATTAAATTGTAAAGTGTTGAGTAAAAATTGAAATGTAATGATTGAATTGTAATGCATAAATTTGGGTTGTAAATTTTGGGGTTTTGGATTATGTGATGAAAATGATGAATTGAAATGAAATGGTGATGATTTTTGGTAAAGTGAAGTGGGTTTTGGTTAAAATTGTGTTTGTGTTGTGTGTTGTGTGTGGTTGTTGTGTGGAGTGTTTTTGACCAGCATTTTTGCAGGTTTGAGCAGCACAGGGTTTAGCAATCAATTTGCAATATATGAAATTAGGAGAGGAAAATGAATATGAACAAAAGAAAAATAAAAAAAAAGAAAAACCAGGGAAAACAAGAAAAAAAAACCAAAAAAGTTATCAAAAAAAGTTTCAAGTAAAAATGACCAAAACTGACCAAAAAATGATGACCTGAATAATTCACAAATAGAAAGAAAATAAAATTTTGTCATTTTACCTGAAATGAAAGAGAAAAAGATGAAGACAATACCTGAGATAAAGAATAAAAAACCCAAAAGAACCAACCATTCAAAAAGTGAAAATGAAATAAAAATTAATATGAAAAATTATTAATTCAAAGAAGTGTTTTTTTTTTAGAAAATAGTTAAATTTTTAGTTTTGAAAATTTTTTTTTTTTAGCAGCTAACTAAGCAAAAAAACAAAACAAAAAAAAAAAAAAAAAAAAAAAAAAAAAAAAACAAAAAAATAAAAAAAATTTAAAAAAAAAATTATATAATATTAGAATTAAAAAAAATAAAAAAAAATAAAAAAAAAAAAAAAAAAAAAAATAAATAAAATTAAAAAATAAAAGAATTAAAATTAAAATAAAAAACCAAATAAAACAAAAACAAAAAAAAAAAAATTGGTGTAAATAGAAATTAATTACTTATTATGTATGTACAAGTATTTACATTGAAATAGTAATGAAAAAAAACAAAAAAATAAAAAAATAAAAAAAAAAAAAAAAAAATAAAAATTAAAAAAAAAAAAAGTAAAATATGCCCTAAATTTTTTAATATGTAATATTGATTAGTTTGGCAGTTTAATGTGGTGACTTCATATATGGCTTCATATTTCTTCATTTGTTTCAGCTTCACATGCCATTTTCATCACATTTATTGCTTTTATTGTTTTTATTTTTATATATTTTTTTTTTATTTATTATTTTTTTATTATATTACATTACATACATTTATTATTGTGGTGGCCTGATGTGGCCGATGGTGTGATGGTCCAAGGTACTTAGTACCTAGTAGTGCCGGTTACCGTTTATCCATCCGAATGACTAATATAGGTTACTCGGGCAATGATAATAAACCTTACCAAATTTTAATTGAATAACACTACAAATAATATCAGAAATTACGTATACTAAAAAATATAAACATACATTCTGCATACTTTATTTTATTTTATTTTATATTGTCACCACTAAGTAGAATTGCTTAGTGCGTAGCTTTTGCCACGCGCAGGTACTAGAGACCTAGCTGGGGAGCCCAGCAGACATCAGACAGGGTGAGCCTTTAGAGCTGCATTCGGAGTCCAAAGTCACCTCACCTCTGCAGTGCATATGGTAGGACATTAGGATTTTGGGTAGTATTTTGTATTTTATATTAGTTTTGGGATTGTACTATAAACTCTTAAAATTATTTGATGATGTAAATATATGAAATTCCATGTTATTGAAATTTTCTGCATATTATGTTGAGAAATATTTATGAATGTGCTTCCAGTAATGAAGTGAAAAGAAAAATTTCTGAAAATAGTATTGTGATTTGAGATTGAGATTTTGAGATTGACTTGAAATGTGTATAATGGAGTTTGGATTTGGAAATTATATTGGAAGTGTTTTTAAGCAGGTTCATAAGAACTGTTTTTCCAATTTATAGCTGGTACTCTGTCGGATTTTCTATAAACTTCCATGTTATTGAAATTTTCTGTATATTATGTTGAGAAATATTTATGAATGTGCTTCCAGTAATGAAGTGAAAAGAAAAATTTCTGAAAATAGTATTGTGATTTGAGATTGAGATTTTGAGATTGACTTGAAATGTGTATAATGGAGTTTGGATTTGGAAATTATATTGGAAGTGTTTTTAAGCAGGTTCATAAGAACTGTTTTTCCAATTTATAGCTGGTACTCTATCGGATTTTCTATAAAATTTGCGAAAAAATCCAGATTTATCAAAAATTCAAAATGAATGAATTAAAAGGGATAAATTATAATAGAAACATGAATTGGTATTCCGGCACACTGAGTGGCATAACTTGCTCGGCTACACTGTAGACGGGTAAGGGGTGTCACAATCTGCCTCTATCAGATCCATAACCACTAGGCTCTCCAGTGTTCTTCCTTTTTCCCAATTTACTATTTGAACTTTGATCATCAGGTCTTTCATTATTCTCTATTTCATATTGCCCTTATGGGTATTGGGTTTGTACTTGGGCTTGGGCTGACAGATTATCAGCTATTTGTTGAAAGAAAGTGGCCATTTGCTGGACCATTTGTGTAGTAATTTGTACAGGTGGGGTTGGTAAAGTTAAGCCTCCGACTCTCTGAGGGGCTGGGGCCTCACCTTGTACTTTCGCTGTCACAGATTGTTCTCTTGTCTTATCCTTCTCTTCCATATCTTTTCACAGGATTTTCTATTTCTTGTACAACCAATACAAGAAGATTTCTTTCCATTAGTTCATATTTATGATGTAAATGTACTATAAGTATCAAACATTTGAGCAGTTGTATTTACCGATAAAAAGATTTCAAATTCACAGTTCAAAATTTACTTTAAAACCATTGCTCTGATACCACTAAACATGTCACACCCTACTCCTTCGTAAGATGTAACATGATCCCGTAGTACACCTAATGAATTACCGTACTTCGCCTACCGGTAGCCCATTAAATATACTACAAGTGATTTTAAATCAATTTTCGTAAAATTTAAAACATCGATTAAAATCTGGTGTTATAAAAAATTTTCAAAATTTCTTCAGAGTGCCGGCTATATTTTGAGAAAACAATTCTTCAAACCTTAAAAGGAAAACACTTCCAATATGTTTTCTCAAATACAACTCCAATAAACTTCATTTCATCTCACAATTCAATCTCAATAATCAAATCTTTTCATTTTCAAACCAACCTCATCATAAAAGAAAATTTTCATTAATTACAAGACTAAAAAATTATTATTACAAAACTATTCAGGTAAATGAAATCTCAAATTTACATTTACAATAATTTACATTTAATTACATACCAAAATATTTTACAAAAGTTTTTATACAACTGCTCAAATAATTTACATACATTTTATTACATGCATACATCAAAACCTATGTACATGGGTATACCTATGATATACCTAGAGCTGATCTGAATGTGTCTTCAAAGAAGCTTACTCAACTACTCTATGCTCTTTTCACCTGCGACAGCATATAAAGCTATCACTGAGTGGTGAACTCAGTGGTGCACAACTATAATTTAAAACATAGTACATGTCACACCCTACCCCTCTGTAAGGCATAACATGATCCCGTAGTATACCTAATGAATTACCAACTCCGTCTACTGATAATCCATTAAATACACTACAAGGGATTTTAAAAACTTTTCTTACTTCTTTTACAGTGGTGAGCACTATTTACAGGTGTGAAAGACTTTGGTGAACTGAAGTGAAACAACTAACTCATTTGATTTATTTGGAATATCTGTAAAAATTTTGGCAAGGTGCCATTTGTATTTTGGACAAAACAGTTCTTCAGAAAACCTGTAAAAAGCAGTCAAATCCACAGTGATTTTCAAAGACTAAGATACAAAGATATAACACAATTTTTACAAGCCAAATAACTCATAATTATTTTACAACTTTACTGTACAACTTAAATTTACAACTGCTCAAAACCAAGAACAAAATATACATACAGTGAATATACATTACAGTACAAAATGCCACATGTGGTATACACACTATACCCAAAAATCTCTCGCTGGCGATACTAGCGACCTAGCTCTTTGCCTCATCTGTCTCTCTACCTGCGACAGCAATAAAAGCTATCGCTGAGACAATGTCTCAGTGGTGCACAACATTAACCAAATACAAATTTTAAATCACAATTCATAAATCATATCAATAGTGGATACTTAAAACCATAGTTAAATTCAAGACAATAAATGTCAACAAGAATTTAAACTCCATTTGTTAATATCACAATAATTTTCAATAAGTCAGATCATGGTTGAATTCAATAGACAGTATATGTCAATAAGAGTTTAAATCAATTTCACAATCTCACAATACATAATAACACAATTCGATCAAATAACTGAAGAATACAGTGTTGCCAATCTATAACACAATTTAGGCCATGACACAATTTTTCCATATATGCCGTGTTGTACACCACGACAAGACATGCTCACCCCAATAATCGAAATCAATGAGGGAGGAAGCTAGCTATATAATGAGAACTCATCCATACTCACCTCAGACTGGGAAGTCAAAGAGGGAGGAACATAATCATACTCACCCCAGACTAATAAGTCAAAGAGGGAGGAATAATCACACTCACCCCATTAATGGAGGAGGAACATATTATCAGTGTCATGCCAATTGTGAGTCAAAACAATTCCAAACATTTTATTCAAATGATCCGTAAGAATCCAATAAATTTCCAAAGTTATAATTTCATTCACAAAATGGCAACACAATTCGTAATTCACTTCAATTTCCACAAAAACCATTTACAGTGCTTTTCAATCAATAAGTATCCATCAAATACCATTCAAACAATTTTTCACAGTTTCAAACCATTCACAATGTTTTTCAATCAATAAGTGTCCACCAAACACATTTCCACAATTTAAAACAATGATATGCAAATAGTCAATATTTATTTCCATTGAAAATAATTCAAAAGAAACAGTTGTTGTGCACAAACACAATTTAAAATAATAATGTACAATAGTCATAATTCATTTCAATTGAAAAATTCAAAAGAAATAGCCGTTGTGCATAAACCTCTGATGACTGTCCCCCTGATCTGGACTCAGTGTTTCCTTCCCTTTTCCTGAGTCTTTGGTAACTGAGAAACACAATTTGAAGTGTTTCAGTACTAATTTAAACTGTCTCTATCGATGGTGTTTGGTAAATAATGCACTGAACTCAATTATTCACTTAATCACCTAATATACCGACCCTCGTTGCGTTTTAGGTAAATTAGGTTTTAGTGTCGTTAATATGTCACATTTGATAGGGTTTTAGGTTTGGTATGTTTTACCAAAGTCATTTCCTTGCTTAGTGCATTTTAATGCAAATTGCTGGATTCCGGGACACTGGTTTGACCTAACCGGACGATCCAGTTCCCTCGGTTTTCGGGTCTCGGTCGAAACTACAAACTTGTAGATTTAGGTCTTATGGACCGCGGTGCAAAATTTCAGGTCAATCCGAGTTAAGTAGACCGAGTTATGGTCATTACACTCTTGCTGGTCAAATGGTACCATTTTAGGTCAATTTTAGGTCAAATTGGTCAATTCTGGTTCGGCCAGTTTTTGGACCCGAACTTGTGCAAGTTGTTTGACTTGCTTATGGTCATTTCTGGGCTTTGGTGTCTTCATAAGACTTGTAGGTATGGGTCTTAACTATTCTTGGTTAAAATTTCAGGTCAATTGGACCTGGTTTGAGTGAGTTATGGCCTAAACACTCACTGCTGCCCAATTGGTCATTTTTCAGGTCCTAATTGCACCTAATCCGAATTGGTCATTTTTTTAGGTCACCTTGCAAGCAGAATTTTGGCATGGTTTCTCAATGAAAGTTGGCACATTTTGTGCCTAGTTTCACCTCAAATTGGTCTCATACCAATTGAGGTTACACATTTAAGGTTATAGGCTAAAATGTGTACTGCCCTCAATATGCTTTTCACACCCCATTCAAAACACATATTTACCTTGCAAAGTTTACTTCCATACCCTACCAAATCAGTTTTGGTACATTACCAAAAGCACTTTCTACTTTACATTAACATTATTTTGGGCAGATTCCAATCAGCCTCAACACACCAATATCATTCACAATTACAATTTCTAAGTACTATTACAAACACACCTAACCATTACAAATTTTACACACACTTTACAAGATCAATCTACATACATATCATCAATCCTTCTAGGTTAATATTCTGCATACATTTCCTTCAATATATACCATTACTCAAGTGTCCCCAAGCTGCCACAAACCATTCTTCAACATCAAAGTGCCGTCCATTTTACAATTTCCCATCCAAGTGCATAAATCACCACATAAACATGAAATAATTCACTAGGTTACTAATTCATCATGATCAACACCATTTCTCATCAATTATATGCACAAATATCTCATCAAAAACGTGACTCATGGCTGTCCAAAATGAAAACAACAATAACCCTTCAAACTCAAAATTTTCTTTCACCAAACTAACATCCATAACATGAACATAAACTTTAACAAAGAAATTCTCAAAAATGCAAACTTACCTTTAATTGTAACTTGCTAAACCTTCATCAAACTTCTCAAAATTAGTATCAATATCTTCCTTGTGATGTGTAGACAAAGTTTAATGAAGAACACTAAGAGGTTGGAGTTGAAAATGGAGAGTTAAGAAAGCTTGCATGAAAAATGGCTATGGAGTTTCCTTCACTCTTCAATTCGGCAATTTGAATGCAAATGAGGAAGATGACTTATTCAGCTGCATTTTAAGTGTACACATGTCCCACTATGTATTTAATTAATCCCCTTAGTGGTCCACTTAGTCACTTAATCATATAATAAAGTAATTATTCATTTATTCCACATTTAACCCATAATTTCCACTATTTATTTTAGGTACCACCAATTTAATTTTTCATTTTATTTTCTAAGTGTAATACTATTTATTTTTAATGGAAATTTAGGTCAAATGACACTTCGGGATGTCAAATGACCATAATGCCCCTGTTCGGGTGGCATTCCTGATTTTTCGGTATTACCGGGTTTTGTTTGTTTTTCGATTTCTCACTTTTCTTTGTACTAATTATTTAATTTTTCTTTGATATTTCTAATGATATTTATTCTTCAACAAAGGTCTATTTATGTCCCAAAAATGTTTTCCAGGGTTCCCATGATCGAGGCAGATCCAACGGTCCACGCCGTGACTTCAGTCTGATCACCCATCGTTAGGTTTCACTCGTTTAACTTGATCACATTTCTTTGCAATCATTTTTCCTTTGTTTTTCTTGTACTTTCTTTTCTTTTATTTCATTATTTTATGTCTCCTCACTCTCATTGAAGTGTGGTTCTAGGCATCCTAGCTGTCCGGACAACACTGGTCACTGGAGCAGCAGAACGCACTACCGAACTTAGGGGTGTTACAGTACAATATACATTGACAAAATTATAACAGTTAATTTGAAAGTCTCAAAATTCAATAAAATTCCAAAAGTCAAAATCTTTGTTGCCAATAATATAAATCATTAGTTAAAATGACTTTGAGCAAGAAATTCAAATTATCAAATCACAACTGGACATTTAAAGTAATTCCAGCAATCATGGAAATAAAGATTAATTCCAACAAAATCAATTATGCATAAATCCCATGTGAAATCGAAAATCTTTACTATTTAAAAACCATTCTTTATCTCACAATGTAAGACTAATCCGCAAGGGCCATCTTCGGGGTGATTCTAACTCCCTATGGTCGGGGAGGTCGAATCGGATTATAACTCCCTACAGTGTGGGAGGTCGAATCATCGTGCACAGTACACATCACAATAATGAAACTTCCGAAAGGGTCATAACATAAACACTTAGATCTAACCTCTAATAAGAGGAGAATCTAAGCCTGTGCACGTACCATGGTAATCAAAACAAAGCTAACTCTATTGTCTTTTCAACAAATGAGAGAGACGGGTAATAACCTAGTCAAGCATTTATAGTGAGATACAAAACAATATCATCAATATCTTTGTCCTTTTTGTGAGCATAAATCACAAAACAATTCGATTCAAAGTCAATTCCAATATCCAATAATTTTTTTATGCTCATCACAATTCAAAACATAAATTTGTATTTGTCCATGCAAAGTGCTCATCACAATTCTAAACATATTCTATCACAATTTTCCAAAACATAATTTATTCAATCCACAACAATGCTTAATACTTGTTGAAATACCATTTCACAAAGCTAAACTCATAAATACTATAATAATTTCAATAGTCATTGAATTAAATCCAATACTTGATAAACATAATACATAAGGAAAATAACGTCATTTAATCATATGAAATATTCAGAACAAAATCAAATAAAAACTAGTTGTGCATAAACCTCTGATGAGTCTCCTATTGGCCTTGACTCAATGTTACTTATGCTTTTCAATATCCTTTTCAATTGAAACACACAATTTAAAGTATTTCAGTACTCAGTTAAATCGTTTTTGACAATAAAATCCAATATCTAAATTTTATTGATACTATTCCCTTCAATTCATTTCATTAGTCAACCTATAATATTGACCTTTGATGCACTCTAAGTGAGTCAATTTTAATGTTCCCAATTTGTCACATTTTATAGTCTCTAAGTGTTGGTATATATTACCAATTTCATTTTAAAGCTTATTACATTTTATTGTAATTATTCAGATTTCATGGCTAATATTTACTATGTATTGGACCAAGCTACAGTGTAAATTTAACAGATTTCTCTTCATTAAATTGTTTCTCATTGTGTCTTCTTTAGTTTCCTTTTTGAATCATGTCATTTGGATTTGTATAACTCAAGTTATGGTCAATTAACCATAACTAGGTCAATTCTGAATTTTGGTTCCTTCATTAGGTAGTTTTAGCATTACACTTTGTCAATTTTATTTGAGTAGGTTGCTGCCATATTTAGGTCTATTACTCTTCATAGGATATGTTACCCTATGTCTTATGGTCACTAAGAATTTTTTATTGTGATTGTTAATGTAACACCCCTAAGTTCGGTAGTGCGTTCTACTGCTCCGGTGACCAGTGCTGTCCGGACGGCTAGGAAGCCTAGAACTACACTTCAATATGGATGAGGAGATATAAATAATGAAATACAAGAAAAGAAAATACAAGAAAAACAAAGGAAAAATCATAGCAAAGAAATGTAACCGAATAAGCGAGCTGAAAAACCTAGCGATGGGTGACCGCACCGGGAAGTCACGGCGTGGACCGTTGACTGGCCCTGGACTGCGGGGAACCCTGGAAAACATTTTTAAGACTTAAATAGAACCTTATTGAAGAATAAATATCATTAGAAAGATCAAAGAAAAATTAAATAATTAGTACAAAGAAAAGTGAGAAATCGAAAAACAGACAAAACCAGTGTCTGAAAAATCGGGAATGCCACCTGAACAGGGGCATTATGGTCATTTGACACCCCGAATTGTCTTTTGACCTAAATGTCCATTAAAAATAAATAATATTACACTTAGAAAATGAAATGAAAAATTAATTTGGTGGTACCTAAAGTAAATAGCTAAAATCATGGGTTAATGTGGGATTAAGTGAAAGTTTAACTTATAATATGATTTAATTTTTTAGTGGACCACTAAGGGAATTAATTAAACACATAGTGGGACATGTGTACACTTAATATGCAGCTGAAACTCCATCTTCTCCACATGAATTCAACATTGCCGTAAATGAAGGTGAGAGGAAACTCCATAGCCATTTTTCATGCAAGCTTTCTTAACTCTCCATTTTCAACTCCAACCTCTTAGGTTTCTTCATTAAACTTTGTCTACACATCACAAGGAAGATATTGATACCAATTTTGAGAAATTTGGTGAAGGTTTAGCAAGTTACAATCAAAGGTAAGTTTACATTTTTTGAGAATTCCTTTGTTAAGTTTTGTGTGCATGTTATGGGTGTTGGTTTGGTGAAAGAAAATTTTGAGTTTGAAGAGTTATTGTTGTTTTCATTTTGGACAGCCATGAGTCACGTTTTTGATGAGATATTTGTGCATATAATTGATGAGAAATAATGTTGATCATGGTGATTTAGTAACCTAGTGAATTATTTCATGTTTATATGGTGATTTATGCACTTGGATGGGAATTGGTAAGTTGGACGGCACTTTGATGTTGAAGAAGGTTTGCGGCAGCTTGGGAACACTTGAGTAAATGTATATATTGAAGGAAGTGTAGGCAGAATATTGACCTAGAAGGATTGATGATATGTATGTAGATTGATATTGTAAAGTGTATGTAAAATTTGTAATGGTTAGGTGTGTATGTAATGGTACTTAGAAATTGTAAATGTGAATTATATTTGGTGTGTTGAGGGTAATGGTAATCTGCCCAAAGTAATGTTAATGTAATGTAGAAAATGCTTTTGGTAATGTACCAAAACAGATTGGTAGGTAAGTAAACAAATTGCAAAGGTAAATGTGTGTTTGAAGTGGGGTGTGAAAGGCATATTGAGGGCAGTGTACATTTTAGCCTATAACCTTAAATGTGTAACCTCAATTGGTATGAGACCAATTTGAGGTGAAACTAGGCACAAAATGTGCCAACTTTCATTGAGAAACCATACCAAAATTCTGCTTGCAAGGTGACCTAAGAAAATGACCAATTCGGATTAGGTGCAATTAGGACCTGAAAAATGACCAATTGGGCAGCAGTGAGTGTTTAGGCCATAACTCACTCAAACCAGGTCCAATTGACCTGAAATTTTAACCAAGAATAGTTAAGACCCATACCTACAAGTCTTATGAAGACACCAAAGCCCAGAAATGACCATAAGCAAGTCAAAAAGCTTGCACAAGTTCGGGTCCAAAAACTGGCCGAACCAGAGTTGACCAAATTGACCTAAAATTGACCTAAAATGGTACCATTTGACCAGCAATAGTATAATGACCATAACTTGGTCTACTTAACTCGGATTGACCTGAAATTTTGCCCCGCGTGCAATAAGACCTAGATCTACAAGTTTGTAGTTTCGACCGAGACCCGAAAACCGAGGGAACTAGATCGTCCGGCTAGGTCAAACCAGTATCCCGGAATCCGACAAATTGCAATAAAATGCAAGGAAACGCAGTATACATAGAAACGAGTTTGGTAAAACATACCAAACCTAAAACCCTATCGAATGAGACATATTAATGACACTAAAACCTAATTTACCTAAAACGCAACGAGGGTCGGTATATTAGGTGATTAAGTGAATAATTGAGTTCAGTGCATTATTTACCAAACACCATCGATAGAGACAGTTTAATTTAGTACTGAAACACTTCAAATTGTGTTTCTCGATTAACAAGGACTCGGCAAAAGGAAGGAAACACTGAGTCGGACTGTGGGACGATCATCGAGGTTTGTGCACAACGGCTATTTCTTTTGAATTTTTCAATTGAAATAAATTATGACTATTTGTATATTATTGTTTTAAATTGTGGAAATGTGTTTGGTGGACACTTATTGATTGAAAAACATTGTGAATGGTTTGAAACTGTGAAAAATTGTTTGAATGATATTGATGGATACTTATTGATTGAAAAGCATCAGTAAATGGTTTTGTGGAAATTGAAGTGAATTACGAATTGTGTTGCCATTTTGTGAATGAAATTATAACTTTGGAAATTTATTGGATTCTTACGGATCATTTGAATAAAATGTTTGGAATTGTTTTGACTCACAATTGGCATGACACTGATATTATGTTCCTCCTCCATTAATGGGGTGAGTGTGATTATTCCTCCCTCTTTGACTTATCAGTCTGGGGTGAGTATGATTATGTTCCTCCCTCTTTGACTTCCCAGTCTGAGGTGAGTATGGATGAGTTCTCATTAGATAGCTAGCTTCCTCCCTCATTGATTTCGATTATTGGGGTGAGTATGTCTTGTCGTGGTGTACAACACGGCATATATGGAAAAATTTGTGTCATGACCTAAATTGTGTTATTGATTGGCAACATTGTATTGTTCAATTATTTGATCGAATGGTGTTATTGATTTGTAAAACGATATTATTCAGTTATTTGATTGAATTGTGTTATTGATTTGCAAAACGATATTATTCAGTTATTTGATCGAATTGTGTTATTGATTTACAAAAAGGTATTATTCAGTTATTTGGTCAAATTGTGCATGAATTGGCAATACGGTATTCTTAAACTATTTGACTAAATTGTGTTATTATGAATTTTGATAATTTGTGAATTGGAGTTTAAATTCCTTATGACATTCATTGTCTTGAATTTAACTATGGTTTTAAGTATCCACTATTGATATGATTTATGAATTGTGAATTAAAATTGTATTTGGTTAATGTTGTACTGCTGAGACATTGTCTCAAATGATAGCTTTATTCTTTGTCGCGGTAGAGAGACAGAGCAGGCAGACTAGGCCGCTAATACATCCATGAGGATTACAGGTATAATGAGTATACCAATATTTTGCATTTTGTCTTGTAATGTATGACCTTTGTATGTACATTTTGTTTTTGGTTTTGAGCAGTTGTAAAATCAAATTGTACCTTGAAGTTGTAAATTTATTATGAGTTATTTGACTTGTAAAAATTGTATTATATTTCCTTATCTCAGACTTTGAAAAATTTCTATGGAATTGAGTTGAGAAATGTGTTGTATTGAGAAAAATGTTAGAGTTGAGATTTGGAAAATAATTGAAGTGCTTTTTACAAGTTTTCTGAAGAACTGTTTTGTCCAAAATACAAATGGCACCTTGCCAAAATTTTTACAGATATTCCAAATAAATCAAATGAGTTAGTTGTTTCACTTCAGTTCACCAAAGTCTTTAACACCTGTAAATAGTGCTCACCACTGTAAAAGAAGTAAGAAAAGTTTTTAAAATCCCTTGTAGTGTATTTAATGGGTTATCAGTAGACGGAGTTGGTAATTCATTAGGTATACTTCGGGATCATGTTATGCCATACAGAGGGGTAGGGTGTGACAGTTAAAGTCTTGTAGAGTTACTTATGGTCAAGTTATTGGACTGAACTCAATGGTCTTGTAGTGACAGGATGTTCAACTAAGGCAGTAGCTTTGACCCAATATTTGAGCTTCTTACATTCATAAGGTGAGGGAGAGGTCTAAAACAAAGTTGAAGGTTTATTTCTTAGCTTTCCAAAATGGTATGGATCATTTTGTTTGAAGACTTCTAGTGGGAGTTATACTTAAAACACTTTGCTGGAGTTAATGGTCATTTGAACCATTTCCAAATTTTGGTATGCCAAATTAATCAAGTTAATTGACCTAGTTTCCTAAGTTTTTGAGTTTTGGTCAAAATACCATTATTGTAGACCTATGTCTTAGTGAAAATTTGGCACTGGTTTTAGGGAATTTGGAGTTATATGGACCAAGTTATGTTCATTTTACTATTGCTGGTCAAGTTGCACTTATATTGCAAAGTTTGGGTTATTTTTAGGTCAAAGTCAATTCGGTCAGTTTTTGTAACCCAACTTGTGCAAGCATTTTGACTTGGTTCTGTTCATTTCTGGGCTTTGGTGTCCTCATAAGAGTTGTAGCTCTATGTCTAAGCTTTCCATGGTATAAATTTAAGGTCATTTGGACCTGTTTTGAGTGAGTTATGGCCAAAATACTGACTACTATTCATATGGTCAAAATTCTGGGTTTTCTTGTCATGCAATTCCGGATTTGGTCATTCTTTTAGGTCACTTCTAGGTAGAATTTGGACAACACTTCCACATGAAAGTTGGCCTATTTTATGTCTAGTTTCACCTCCAATTGGCCTCATACCAATTGGAGTCGCAATTTTACACTTATAACCTAATTTATACACTGCCAACAATCACAACCTGCATAAGAGAATTTTGACTCCCAATTTGGCAATCCTCCTCCTCCCAATACTTCAATATTCATTCTTGGCACTTCTATATTTATTCAACACAATTCCAGCAAAGTAAATTGGGCAGAATACTCAAATAATATAGGCTCCTTTGGCTGCCTAAAATTGGGCAGTCTAATAACTCAACAATTCCATCAATTTTCATCACCAATCAACTCATCTCAAGGTAAACATAAACTTTACTTAAGAAAGGAAGTGAATTGGACCCGTACCTCTTTTTGGAGCTTGGTCAAACCTTAACAAAAATCCTTCTTTTTGCTCCCAATATGCTGCCCAAGGTATGAGGATAAAGTTTAATGAAAGAACCTTGAAGATTTCATGGCTTGATCTTGGTGGATGAGAGCTTGAAGCTTTGGCCATTCATGGAGTTTTTTGGAGGATTGGATTTTGCTTGAAGATAAAATGAAGAAGAAGAAGTGGCTAAAGTGGGATATGCTATCCACTTAATTAATATACAAATCCATAGTGCTCCACTAAGGTGGATTAAATGTTTAATAATCTAAAATTTCCCTTAATTGTAATTATGCCCCAAACTTCCATCATTTATTTTATATACCACATTTTTTTTTATACATTTTCAAAGTGTGCTATCACTCATTTTTAATAGACTTTGAAGTCAAAAGGCAACTCTAGGCATCAATTGATCAAAATGCCCCTATTCGGTTTGTATTCCTAATTTTTCGATAACACCGATTTTTGTTTGTTTCTTGATTTTTCATTTTTCTTTGTACTAATTTATTAATTTTTCTTTGACATTTCTAATGTCATTTATACCTCAATAGATGTTTAATTATGTAACGATCAGGCTCCAACCACTAGAGGAATTGTCCGCTTTGGCCATAGGCCTCACGGTTTTGTCCCATAGGTAGAATGGAGAACTTTCCAGGAGGTCACTCATCTTAGGATTTCTCTCAAGCGAGCACGCTTAACCCTGGAGTTTTTCCAACTCTTCAAGCAATTCCACCGAAAGGCACCTCTGAAACAAGAAGCACCAAATTCTCATATTTTAATCAAATTCACTTGGGGATTCCATTCATATAATGGAGAGGCAATCAATATTCAGAAGGGTAAAAGAACTCCCTCAACAGTCCTAGCCAATGCATTCCTCAAATAAAAAAGCTAGAAAAAGGCAAAAGAACAAACTTAGAAACTAGTTTTCTATGCCTAATAACTAGTGATGTATAAAAACAGTTTCCAAACACAAAATAAAGAGGGAAAAAAAAGCTGCCCGACTACTCTGCCAGCAAGATATAGGATTCAACCACAAGATTACTCCTTGATCCTGTAAAATCACACCAATAATTAAAAAAGAATGAGATTTTGATACTGCTTTTTTAGGATCTACTGTAGAGCATTGAGAAATTCAAGGACTAGACATGGGAAAAGATCAATATAGAAAGTCTCTCTCTCGATAATTAGTAACATGTTGTTGATAAGTTTTTCTTTTTGTGAGTTCATGTTATGCACAACAAGTTTAGTGTGTTGATTAGAGCTCCAATGTTGTATTTGTCCAGGTTTATCGAATGAGATCAGCCTATGCTGCTGTTGGTATTTTTTTAGATGTTGGTCTAAGATTTAGTTGTTAATGATCCTTAAATTGGGCTTCTTTTTGGTTGGTTTTATGTAGATTTTTTTTCCAAATGTGGTAACTTTGCATGACAACACTGGTCTTTGCAAATGTAGACAGGTTTGATCAATAACTGTGCTTTAATATTTGGTTTGAAAATGGTTAATTAACTTTATTTTATACTCTTCCTATTGAAGGATAAGGTTAAGATTGTCTACCTTATAATTTGTGTTAGTTTTTACCCATGGAACTATTTAGTGTCAGATAACTGGTTTCGATATACTATTGTGACGACTTAAGATTTATATGCACTGCTATCCATCAGGGGAGTGAAAATTTGCTTCTATCTAAATCTGCTTTACAATTGTGGTTGTAATTAGTGAATGGCACATGACGGCACAAACTATGTGTATTGGAACCTAAGAACAACTCTCAGATTAGCAACTTCCATGGTGTTGTAGGATTCTTTCTTTTTGTCTTCTTGGACTTGCAGTTTTCAGGTTTCTCGCCTTATGCTCACAATTTTGTTCATTTGATTATTTTTGCTCCAACTTTCTCAAAAACTCTGGGTTTGTTAGTTCTCTCTATTAGTTGGTTCTCTCTATTAGTTTTTTTTATGGTAGTTGCAGTATTTGTTCCCAAATGATGTGTTCACAGTTGTCCGTAGACTTGAAGACACTACAAGTTCATGCCACAACAGGATGAATACAGCGTGCATTTCTTTCTTGTGAGGATGCTGCAGAGCTTCAATGAGAATCCTGCAGGTGTTATGGCTTGTAGTTTGGTTGCTTTAGTCTCTTGTTCTTTTTTTGTATCCGTGCCCTTCCAGAAGTCTTGTTTTCTTCTTGGGTCCTCTTTCAGTTCACATAGCTTGCTGTTTTGCAGTTGCTGAATGGATTGGAACTAGGATGTAGTAGGGTGGCTTTTTTGTGGTTGGTATTATGTAGTTTAGTAAGTACTGCAACTGGATACAGACATTGGAGGTCAGGACAAAGATGATGGTTTATATTTTCTGGCTTGACCCTTTCTATCTGACAAGTCATTTACATCATATCACGGCCTAAATCCCTGATGATGGCAATTTCTATCATAAGAAGTTAATGTTGTAACTTTGTTTTCTGGAGATAACCAGTGGTTTGATTTTGTTAATATGGTTTTTCATGTTTGGATCAGTGATATAAGGTGGTAAGAAAATAGAAGCTGGCTTGGGCTTTTTTTGTTCTTTAATTTAATACGAGATGGTGATTTCTCTGATCGTTGATGTTGCTTCTCCCTTGTATATCTTGTATGCATTATTCTCTGTGGTATTACATCCGAGTCGTGCTTTGTCTCAGTATGAGCTTGTGTTAGTCCTTTGATTTTTCTGTAAGGTTATCAGTGATGCTAGCTGCATCTAGTATTTGCTTCTCTAATGTTGATTCTTTGTTATTATCAACTTCCTTCCTCCTCCGATATTTTTCTCGTTTTTAGAAGGAATTGTGGCTAGTTGTTCATGAGCAAGCTTTGCAGATGTTCTTGTGATTGAAGAAAGACATAGTAGAACATTTCATATGAAGAACTTGAGGCCAAATTATGGACTTAACCCAATCAAATTGCTGAGCAAAGTTGAATCACCGAATCTGCAGAATTGAAGATTTACCATATGAACAGTAAATTTTGCATGGCCATAACTCTCCCTAAAAAACTCTGATTTAGGCGATTCTTGAACTGATGGAAACCTAAGACATAGTAGAATATTTTTTATGGAGAACATTAGACCAAATTATGGACTTAACTTGATCAAATTGCTTAATGAAGTTGGATTGATAAATCTGCCAGAACTGAATCTGTAGCATGAATAGTGACATGAATAGTAATCTTGTTTTGGGCATAACTTGAGCTACACAGCTCCAAATTAGGCGATTCAAAAAGAAAAATAAAGTTAAGACCTAGATGAATAATTTTCATGAAGAACACCTCACCAAATTATGATCGAAACTAGGTAAAAATTGGGTTCAAAGATTGGGGCACCAAGCTATCCAAAACCAAAATTTTCAAAAATTTGCAAAGCTAATTTGGGATGCATTAGACATTCATGTAATGAGTTCTTGGTAGCAATTGAGATGCGTATTGAGACATTCTATTATGTATTTTAAGTAGAGAAAGAGGTTGAGATGAACAAGGAATAGTGAGTAAAGAGAAAGAAGAGCATTGAAGGTTTGTGCACAACTAACCTTTTCTTCGTTTTTAAACTTGTAAATTGTTTGGAATGTGTTTATTTGAATGAGTTTGCTTTGAACAAGTTTACTTTGACTGAAATATGGTTTTTCTCTTGCATTTGAGAAATATGGGTGTTGCCACCTTTATATGGATATTATGATGAATTTGAATGTGTTTATTAGTTTATAAATGTGATTGTGGGGTGGAAAATTTTTGGAAACTGTTTTGAAACCACAGTTAGCATGACAGTCCCTTTCGGAACTCTCCAGCAGTAATGGCTACTTGGGGTTGATAATTGATATTAATTATGTCTCCCATTAATAACGGTTAGAGGGGTAAGACTACATGAGTACTCATTAGCTAGCTAGCCCTTCCCTCATTAATAACGGTTAGTGAGGTTGAGATTGCTTTGTCGTGGTGTACAACACGGCACTGATCGTGAAATTTTGTGTCATGGCCTAAGCTGTGTGTTGATGTTGGCAACACTAATGCTTTGTGAATTGTGATATATGAAGTGTGATTTCTCATTTGAAATGTTATTCCAATAAATGGCTCTTATGAACTTAGAACTATTGTGAAGTTTTCATGCTTAAGAAAAATGTGATTTATTATGCTTTGACAAATTGTGTTTTACCTTAAGTTTTAAAGTTATTAGTTGTGCACCATTGAGTGATATACTCAGCGATAGCTTCTTTATTCTGTCGCAGGTAAGGGAAAGGAGAAGGCTGCCGAGTGAGAGACTTGGAAGCAGCATTTTGGTATTGTTTGTGGGTATATATTGTAGTTATACCCCTATAATTTCCTTTTGATGTATTTTGCACCTATATGCATGGATGTATAGACATTGAGCAGTTTGTATTTAAAAGCATTGCATTGCTATCACATTTTGAGTTTGTAACTATTTTGTATTTTACTTTGACACTTATGAAAATGTAACTTTTGCAATATTTAGTCTATCATTATTTCCAATGATTGTTTACATAGAATTTTAACTATTCTCATACAGTTTTTCGCAAAAGAATTGATAAGATAAAAAGCTATGGTTTGTTTTAAAATCCTTTATAGCATAACTAATGGGTTATCGGTAGGTGGAGTTCGGTGATTCATTAGGTATGCTACGGGAACATGTCATGCCTTACAAGGGATAAGGTGTGACGTGTTTTAGTGGTATCAGAGCCGCTCGTGTGTCCTTTTGGGCAATGGTGGTGCAAACCTCAGCGAGGATGCAGAGTCCCGAAAGGGGGGGAGAAAGGTCCCTTAGGCAAATCCCACATCGACAAAGCACGGAGATGATCTTGAGTTCAAAAAGTAATGATATATAAAATGGGAAAACTAATCACTAGAGGCGCCTTTTGGTGGAATGGCCTGGAGAGTTGGAAGAACTCCAGGGTTAAGCGTACTCGCTTGAGAGAAATCCTAGGATGGGTGACCTCCTGGGAAGTTCTCCATTCCACCTATGGGACAAAACTGTGAGGCCTATGGCCAAAGCGGATAATTCCTCTAGTGGTTGGAACCCGATCATTACAAATTAGGTCCCAAAAATATTTTTCAGGGTTTCCCGTGGTCTAGGGCTAGTCAACGGTCCTCATCGCAACTTCCTGGTGCGGTCACTCATCGCTATGGTTTTTGGCTCGTTTAATTTAATCACATTTCATTGCTCTTATTTTTTCTTTATTTTTCTTGTATTTTCCTCTATTGTATTTCATTATTTTATGTCTCCTCACTAACATTTAAGTATAATTTTAAGCATCCTAGCTGTCTGGACAGACACTAGTCACCGGAACAGTAGAACGCACTACTAAATATAGGGGTGTTACAATTCTCCCCCTCTTAAAATAAATTTCATCTCAAAATTTTACCTGATTTTAGTCTCTTAACAACTGTGGGTGCTGCCTCCTCATATCCTCCTCTCGTTCCTAAGTAACTTCTTGGCCTGAATGATGGTCCACAACACCTTAACCAAATGTATACATTTATTTCTCAGCTGCTTCACCTCATGTATTAAGATCTTTATGAGTTTCCCCATCATACGTTGAATTTAAAGTCATTTCGCCCTTTTAGAGGTAAGAAATTATTTAAATGCATTTTGCCCTTTTAGAGGTAAGAAATTTTGTGTGCTAACGAATCCACTCTTTCTAGGACCTTGTGTGGTTTTATGGAGTGAGAACTTAGTTTTTCTCTTTTCTATACAATCATATAATTTTCTTTTCTTTAAGTTTGTGTAAGACTTTTAACAATCTAATACAACATTTATTTGTTCGTATAACATTAATGTTCTCTTACTATCGTTTTATCTAATATTTCAATTCATGTTCCCTTATCGAATGACCATCGTGGTCATGTTAGAATTATTTATCTAATCATTGGTCCTCTGACCATTCTAGTCAACAATCTTACTCATATTCGTAACATTTTTTGTTTCATTTAAATTAGCTATTTAAATTTTCACTTCTACAACTCGTTTATCTACCAATATTGTAACACCCCTCACTCGTCTATAGTATAGTCGAGCAAGGCGTGCTACACGGCGTGCCGGAACTCCTAGTCTGTGGTTATCTCATTTCCTGAGCTCAATTTGATTTTTAGCAGTCTTTTATGTAATATTCATATCATGCTGATACTATTTTCATACTTTAATAAAATCAGTGTTTCAAAAATGGTAATAAAAATTTGGCAAGGTGCCGTCTGTATTTCGGACAAACTGTCCTTTCAAACCTGTTAAAAACAGTTCAATATGATAATATCAAAATCTCAACTGTTTCACAGTCTCGATTTCTCAGTAAAGTGAATAAACTTTTACAGTCATTAAACAGTTCCATAATACAGTCCATAATAATTTAAATATATTCAGAAAATCTCTATGTTATTTAATATGTACAAAATATTACAAACTTTAGAGCTTTCATAATATTATAAAATACAACGCCAAATTTTAAAAATACAACAGAAGTACAAAATACAAGATATCCTAAGTCCTATTATGTATGCAATGTAGTACAGATGACTCTAGACTCCTGTGCAGATCTGATGTCTCACCCGATCGTAGGTCTGCTAGGCTCCCCATCTGTGTCTCCAATACCTACGCATTACAAAAGCAAAGCACTAAGCAATTTTGCTTATTGATGCCAAATAAAAAGAAATATATACTAAAATAAAGTAAATGAATTGTTTATGAATTTATAACATTGATAGACTTTGCAATTGCTGATTCTACTTTTATTTGCTAACATTTCAATATTTGCTCATTTTTGGTAGTGCTGTATGTCAGTAGACTGGATTTAGCTATTTGAATTAATAGTACTTGAATTACTGCCTGTGTAGCCTATATACTGACCAGACTGAATAAATGAATATACTAGTACTAGGTACCTAGTACCTCGAGCCATCACACCATCAGTCACAAAGTGTCTCCCGGTGTGCAACAGTGTGGCTAAAAAGCCATATAGTCAATCTGGTGATAAGCCAAGTATAAATACACAATATGTATAGCCGTAGGCTATTAAAGTCACAGTGCGGCATAATAAGCTGTAAAAACACAGTATGACATGTAGCCATTTACAGAACAGCTGTCAGAATCCTATTGGCATGCCAACCTATCCAAATTAGTCAACTAGGCAAACTAGGGCAAATTATAAATTAATTGTTTAATTTTTCAATTTTTAGAGTTTACTAGCTATTATGTAATTCATAAGTCAATGCATATGTTGACCTTTTTAGGTACTATGGATAAGTTGTTTCTAGCATCAACATGTCATAAATTGTAATTCAATATGCTGCCAATATAGTGCAATTTAGCATTTTTACAAGTTGGCATTCATTGCCAAATTGCTTCAAGCATCATTGTATGTAAATGTTAAATTCTCAATTTTTGTGTGCTAGATTGGTCTAGCTTAAAGTCTTATTTCTCTTGGTTTTTAGCTTCTGGTCAAAGAAGCAAAATTGTAGCTCTATGTCTTATTGCACTCGGGGCAAAAGTTCAGGTCTTTCTGAGTTGTATAGGCCAAGATATGGTCAATTTACTAAAGCTGGACAAATTGCACTTTTAGTGCAAAATTTGGTCAATTTTAGGTCACTTTTAGTTCTGCAGTTTTGGTACCTGAATTTGTGCAAGCTATTTGACTTGGTTCTGGCCATTTCTGGGCTTTGGTGTCCTCATAATAATTGTAGCTCTATGTCTAAGCTATCCATGGTAAAAATTTCAGGTCAATTGGACCTGTTTTGAGTGAGTTATGGACATCTTAATAATTACTATTCATATGGTCAAAAATCTAGGTTGCAAGGTTGCCATTCTAGATTTGGTCATTTTTAAGGTCAGTTTCTAGGCAGAATTTTGGCAACCTTTCTGCATGAAAGTTGGCCTATTTGGTGTCTATTTTCACTCTCCATTGGCCTCATACCAATTGGGTCCATAATTTTGCACTTATAACCTAATTTAGGTACTACCATTAATACACAACCTGCACAAGACACTTACGCTTCCAATTTGACATTCCTTCTCTTCCTCATTACTTCATTATTCATGCATAGCACTTCTACAAATATTAAACACAATTCTAGCAAGCAATTTTGGGTAGAACATTCAAGTACTCAATGCACACAATTCACCATTAAAGTCCAACATTCAATTCCACCGAAATACAACATGCCTCAACACCAATATTTCACATATACATCCATGACAACTACACATGCTGCCCACTATTTAACACCATCACATTTCATATATAATTCACATAAACTCACATACAAATTCATGATTTATTAGGCTACCAAACATGGCAGTTTACCAAAGTATGAAGACCCATTTTCAAACCCTTAATTCTAGGACTAACATGCACATCAATGGATATTAGCTTACTACAACTTCCATTTGAGTTAATCAACCTTAATTTCCATCCATTAGAGGTAAAAAAAACTCAAACACTACAAACCTTTATGGCTGCCGAAAATGGCTCAATTCCAATACTCAACATTTCTACATATTTTCTTCACCAAACAACATCCCTTAACTCAAGCATCACTTTCACTAAAGAAAGGAAGAGAATTGGACACTTCTTTTTAGAGTTTGCTCAAACCTCACTAACTTCTTCTTTTTTTTGCTACCAATGTCTTCCCCAAGCTGAGTATGCAAGGTTTAATGAAGGAACCAAGTGGAAAGAGTGGCTAGATCAAGGTTGCATGGAGGAAGAGCTCATTCGGTCATGGAGTCTTTCATGGAGAACCAATTCGGCTGGTTTGTTCTTGAGGTTGAAAATGACCCATTTCTGCCCACTACTTGTTATTTTATGTCTCTTATAATGCAGTTAGTGGAGTACTAAACAATAGTTTAATGTTTAATTACACTAAGTTTCATATTTACACATTTACCTCATTTCTTTCACTATTTACATATTGTATGACAATTTAATTTTTTATGACATTTTCTAAGTGTAATATCATTTATTTTTAATGGACATTGAGGTCAAAAGGCAACTCTAGGTGTCAAATGACCACAATGTCCTCTTCGGGTTGTATTCTCAATTTTTCGATAACACCAATTTTTGTCTATTTCTCGATTTTTCATTTTTCTTTGTACTAATTTATTAATTTTTCTTTGATAATTCTAGTGTCAATTATATTTCAATAAAACTTTACTTACATCCTAAAATTTAATTCCGAGGGTTCCCCACGGTCTTGGGGTCAGCAACGGTCTTCCCGGTGCGGTCACCCATCGCTGCGGTGTCGGCTCGTTTAACTTAGTTTCATTTTCTCTCTTTTATTTTTCTTTAATTTTTCTTGTATTTTATTTTTATTTATTTCATCACTATATGTCTGTTCACTATCACTGAAGTGTAGTTCCAGACATCCTGACTTGCCTGGACTATTATTTGGCTACTGGAGCAACAGAATGTATAGAACACGTACAGTGGGGATGTTACAAATATTCTATAAATTACTTGCTTTTGTACAGAACTTGTCACACCCTACCCCTCTGTATGGCATAACATGATCCCGTAGTATACCTAATGAATTACCAACTTTGTCTACTAATAACCCATTAAATACACTACAAGGGATTTTAAAACTTTTCTTACTTCTTTTTATAGTGGTGAGCGCTATTTACAGGTGTTAAATTTTTTTTTTTTTTTGAACTCAAGTGAAAGAACTAACACATTTGAATTATTAGGAATTTCTGTAAAAATTTTGGCGGAGTGCCCTCTGTATTTTGAATAAAACAGTTCTTCAGAAAACCTATAAAAATCACTTCAAGTATATTTCTCAATCTCAAACTCCAACAGTTAAACAACACAATATGTTTCTCAACTCAAATCCATAATAATTTTTCAAAGGCTGAGATAAAAGAAATACAGTACAAATTTTACAAACCAAAATAACTCATAATTTATTTTTACAACTTCAATGTACAATTTTAATTTACAACTGCTCAAAACCAAGAACAATATATACATACAGTTAACATACATTACAGTACAAAATGCAAAATGTGGTATACTCAATATACCCGATGATCTCTCGCTGAAGGTACTAGTAGCCTAGTCTGCTGCCTTGTTCGTCTGTCTACCTATGACAGCAATGAAAAGCTATCGCTGAGACAATGTCTCAGTGGTGCACAACATTAACCAAATACAATTTAAATAACAAATCATAAGTCATATAAATAGTGGATACGTAAACCATAATTAAATTCAAGACAATGAATGTCATAAAGAATTTGAACTCCATTTCACAATATCATAATAAATCTCAATAAGTCAAAACATGGTTAAATTCAAAAGACAGTGAATGTCAATAAGAATTTAAATCCATTTCACAAATTATCAAAGCTTATAATAACACAATTTAGTCAAATAATTTAAGAATACAGTGTTGCGAATTCATACACAACTTAATCCATGACACAATTTTTTAACACATGCTGTGTTGTACACCATAACAAGGTAAACTCACCCCACTAATCGAAATCAATGAGGGAGGTGGTGGCATTTAAGAGTACATATCAAAGCACCTGCAGGCGTTACGTATCGCTGTCCTTGCAAGCCCTTGGGTGGTACCTTTCAGAGCACTTGCAGGCGTTACGTATCGCCATCCCTGCAAGCTCTTGAGTTCACTCGTGAGAGTTCCCAAGAATCGTAGGCGTTACGTATCGCCGTCCCTACTTTGCTTTGATAACACTAAACACATTTTATCTCAAAATTTCCAAAGTCATAATTTCATTCACAAGATGGCAACACAATTCATAAATAACTTCAACTTTCACAAATCACACTAAATCAATTTTTCCACAGTTTCAAACCATTTACAATGCTTTTTAGGCAATAAGTATCCATTCAAATACGTTTCCATAATTGAAAACAATAATATATAAATAGTCATAATTTATTTTAATTGAAAAATTCAAAAGAAATAACTGTTGTGCACAAACACAATTTAAAACAATAACACACAAATAATCATAATTTATTTCAATTGAAAATTTCAAAAGGAATAGCTATTGTGCACAAACACAATTTAAAACAATAATGTACAATAGTCATAATTCATTTCAATTGAAAAATTCAAAAGAAATAGCCGTTGTGCACAAACACAATTTAAAACAATAATGTACAATAGTCATAATTCATTTCAATTGAAAAATTCAAAAGAAATAGCCATTGTGCACAAACACAATTTAAAATAATAATGTACAATAGTCATAATTCATTTCAATTGAAAAATTCAAAAGAAATAGCCGTTGTGCACAAACCTCTGATAACTGTCTCCTGGCCTTGACTCAGTATTTCCTTCCCTTTCCCTGAGTCTTTGCTAACTGAGAAACTGTCACACCTCACCCCTCTGTAAGGCATGACATGATCCCGTAGAATACCTAATGAACTACCGAACTTCACCTACCGATAATTCATTAAGTACACTACAAGGGATTTTAAAAAAATTTTCTCACATTCTGGAAGTGGTGTGCATTTTGGGAGGAATTAAAAACCATTTATTCAAAGTTTAAATACTAGTAAAAATTTTTGTCCATTTTAATTTTGCCGCAAATTTTATAAAAATTTTGACAGAGTTCCGTTTGTATTTGGAGAAAACAGTTCTTCAAATACCTTAAAAAAACACTTCCAATAATTTTCTCAACTCCCAACCTCTAATAAATCTCAAATCAATTCAATTCAATTCACTTCAAAATAATTCCACAATACAAATCAAAATTTATCGTCTCAAAATATTTAAAAACTTCATTCACAAGGCATAAAGTATGAAATTCATAAGTACAAATATTAATTTACAGAAGGAAATCCAAAAATAATATTATTACAATTTATTTTACAACTACTCAACTTTACATTGATACATACAACATTTCTATATTTACATCAAAATTAACTATGAGGGTATAAAATAATACCCGTACAAAAAAATCGGTGTAGTCCTCAATTCAATAGCAGCTCACTCTGCTGCTTTCTCCTTACTCTTATCTGCGACAGCAAAATAAGCTATCGCTGAGTATAAAAATACTCAGTGGTGCGCAATAAAAATTTAAAATACGATACATAAATCATTCATTACCAAAACACAATTTAAATATTTCTCAATCACATTTCACAATTATCAAAACTCATAATAACACAATTTAGTCAAATAATTTAATAAACACAGTGTTGCCAAAATCATACACAACTTAAGCCAATACACAAAATTTCTGATCAATGGCATGTTGTACACCACGACAAAGCAATCTACAACCTCACTAATCGAAATCAATGAGGGAGGTGGCTAGATAGCTAATGAGTACTCATCCGATCTCGACCTCAACTGGTAAGCCAGAGAGGGAGGAAAATAAATGATCTCAACCCCATAAATGGAGGAGGAATAATGTGATACTGTCATGCTAAGTGTGAAGACAAAATCAATTCAAAACAATTTATTTAAATAATTTATGAGAAATCTGATCAATTTCCAAAGTCATATTTGCGATTATAAAATGACAACACAGTACATAATTAATCACAAAAGTCAAATTTTTGAGAATAAAATATTTAAACAAGAATTATTGTGCACAGACCTGACGTGAGTTGCCTCTAGGCCTTGACTCAGTCTCTCCTAGTTTCCAAGTCTTTTTTAGCTAAAACACAAAGTTTTATAGTGTTTTAGTACCATAACTTAGCATAAATTCAAAAATAAATTTAACTTCACTTTTACCTAGCTCTAACGCGCTAAATTCGACGTTCTCGAAGTTTTTGTGTTTTAGGTTACTATTCACTACACTATTCAAGTCAAATTATTGACTTTCTAAGGCTCAATAGGTATGGGAACTCCAACTTCACCCACATACCACATTTTGGTCATTAAATTTGTTGGTTTTAGTCATTTTCTCAAAGCTTAAGTCCTTTAGGCAAAATTGTCAAATTTTCAGTTTTGGTGTCCCTAGTTGCACTGTTCCATTGGTAATTTTACTGTTGGAATTTGGCAAAACTTACTTCATAGAAAATGTTCCTTATTGCCTTAAGTTTATTCTCATTTTTGAATCAGCCCAATTGGAGTTTTGTAGCTCAAGTTATGGCCATTTGAACCATGGATGCCGGATTGGAAACAACCCAGATTTTCTGGGCAATTTTGGTGCTGGCAGTTTTGGGTCACCAACTTGGAGTGGCCAAATGGCTTGGTTTCTGGCAGAATTTGGATTTGTGTTCTTCATGAAAGTTTTAGGTCTATGTCTCACCTAACCACTGGTAAAATTTCAGGTCATTTGGATTTGCCTAGCTCGAGTTATGACCAAATGAATAAACACTGTTTATTTGGTCAGTTTGTACAGGGCAGCATGCACTTTTCCAACTTTGGTCAATTTGTTCACTAGGTTTTGGTCACTTTTTGGGGATGCTTCCTAAATGAAAATTGTGCCATTTTATGTCTATTTTCATCCCCAATTGGTTGGACTTGTAAAATTTCATTTTTGATCCTTCAAAGCTGACTGGCAGCATGACCACACTCCCTCCGAATTTAGCTTTAATTCCAACCATTCCAACACAACTCATTGAAGGAACGGAAGCGTGAAAAACACAAGTTTATACCATTGAATTCAAAAATTTTCACCTAGGGTCACATGCATCATGCAAGATTTATTTTTATCTATTTGATTTCAATGATAAACAACATATTAAAACTCTTTTAATATGTTTTTGGATATGTATTTGCCATTTAAGATTTTAAAATTAATTAGATTAATTTTAGAACCCTAGATTAAATCAAGAATGATTACACTAACCTCTTGATGCAATCGCAAATGTCTGCGCCTTTGAGATTCGTCTTCAGGACACCAGATGTTGTCCCTCTAGCTTGTCCACACCAAGAACACCTATGGTAGCCCTTGAACAGCCTCTAAAGCTTTTTCTATTAATTAGAAATTCAAGTTCTGCCTTTTAAGAGATTAAATATGTAAACAGGACACTAGAAACAATTTCTAGTGTTCTTAATTCAAGAGATTGATGGCTAATCTCTTTGAATTGATGAGAGATGAAGAGAAATAGCTGGAGAGGCTCAAAGTGGCGTGATAAATGAGAGGAGAGGCTGCTGGTTATTTTTTCTTTTCATAACCGCACTTAAATAGCTAGGTTAACACATTAAACCCTAGCCACATGTCACCTTTTGATTAGCTCTAGGTTTAAGTGACCCAATCACATTGTGCCAAGTGTCAAACCTATATTTAATCTTGATTTTAATCATCTTACATGATTAAAAACATTTGGCAAGCTTATGTGTAATCCCATGTGTCACCATCTCATGGTGCCACGTGTCACACTGTGAAATGACCAAAATGCCCCTGTGTCTTAATTTTGAGTTCTTAACCCAAAATAATTATTTTCTTCTTCTAATTAATTTATATCAAATATAAATTAATTAATTAATCTCTATTAATTAATTTCTCATTAATTAAATTCATATTTAAACACTTTAAATATAAATTTAATTTATACTACACATCCAATAATCTTGATTTGGTTTCAAGTCATGCTAGGGACTTTGCAATTTAATTGCAAACCAAACCAATTTAATTAATCAATTAAACTCTTTAATTAATTAATTAAATCATATTTAAATAGGTGATAACTTGTGTATGTGTGTGACTTACTAGGCTCATCACTAATTGGCAATGAGACATGATATCAACTCTTAATATCATCAGAACTCTTTCTTACCATAAATGATTTCTCTAAATCATTTTATGAACCTCATAGACCATGGTTAACACCTAGCATAGCATGCCATGGCCACCCAATTAGTAATAAGGTTTACCTTAAATGAACCTATAATCATATGTTACCATGCACTAGAATCTCTCTGTTACAAAATCCCAACTCAAGCTGGAGTCATGGTTTATGTCAAACTCCATTTACTATGAATATTATGTTCTCTTTTAATTCCAGTTCTTGATTAAAAAGATTTTTCTCATCAGAAACTCTTTTCTGAATAAATCTATCTGTCCTGGCCAGGAACTTGAAACATCAAGAACAATTAAATGAACATAGGATTTTATCTCTATTTACTTAGAGGAACAGATTCCATCTTGATCAACACCTACCTCCATATATAACTAGTAGGAGCCAACACATGCCCATATACCCATACACAGTACAAGTATGAAAGCAGTATCAAACTCAAACTACCTATATACAAGATAACTGTGCTATATCAGGTCTAAAGATTATATGCACTGATATGATTTATGACAAAATATTGACAAGAGTAAACTCCATGTGCTTGTCATAAGTGTCACTGGTTCGGCCTACTTATCATTTATAAGTGCCTATCATGTTTGTCATATGGCATGAGACTCACCATTCCATCTTATTTATATCTCATATAAATAACTTGGGAACAAACATGAATACAATCTTTCTGGATAAGTCATGTCCTTATTATGAAGTATCCTTGATTGTGAACCTATTTATGATACTTTGTGCTAGAAATATTGTCACTCATATTCTTAACAACTTAAAAATAATATTTCTAACAAAATATCAATGGACCTTTTCTATTACACATAAATATATTATGTAAACGGAAAAGTGGAAATGCCTTTTATTAATAAAATATGTACAAGATACATACTAAATGATATGCTCTAGGGCATACTACTAACAATCTCCCACTAGCACTAGAGCCATTCATTACAATACCTTAGACCCATCTTCTCAAGATGTCGGTCTAACTGAGTCTGTGACATAGGCTTAGTGAATGGATCAGCTGGATTTTCAGCTGATGCTATTTTCTGCATGGCTACATCGCCTCGCCCAACTATTTCTCTGATAATGTGGTAGCGCCTTTCTATGTGTTTGGATTTCTGGTGAGACCTTGGTTCCTTAGCCTGTATGACTGCTCCATTATTGTCACAGTGTAGTGGAACTGCTGACTCAATGGAAGGAACTACTGTAAGTTCTGTCACGAACTTCTTTATCCAAACAGCTTCTTTTGCAGCATCTGATGCAGCAATATACTCAGCCTCAGTAGTGGAATCTGCAGTCGTGCTCTGTTTGGAACTCTTCCAACTGACTGCACCTCCATTACAAATGAACACATATCCAGAGGTAGACTTTCTATCATCGATATCTAATTGGAAGTCAGAATCAGTATAACCATCTAATTGCAAGTCTCCACCTCCATAAATCAAGAATAAATCCTTAGTTCTTCTCAAGTACTTAAGGATATTCTTGACTGCTATCCAGTGTTCTAAACCTGGATTGGATTGATACCTGCTAGTCAAACTAACAGCATATGCGATATCTGGCCTAGTACACAACATTGCATACATTAAACTTCCAATAGCCGAAGCATATGGAATCCTGGCCATCTTATCTCTTTCTTCGGGTGTCTTTGGAGACATCTCTTTAGAAAGATGGATACCATGTCTTACTGGTAACAATCCTCTCTTGGAATCAAGCATGTTAAACCTCTTTAACACCTTTTCCAAGTATAGACTTTGGGATAAACCTATTATTCTTTTCGCTCTATCTCTATAGATGCGAATCCCAAGAATATAGGTTGCCTCCCCTAAGTCTTTCATGGAGAATGTATTTGACAACCATACCTTTATAGTCGTCAACATACTTGTGTCATTACCCATCAATAGTATGTCATCCACATATAAGATAAGGAAAGTGATAGCACTGTCACTAACCTTCTTATATACACATGGCTCATCCTCATTTTTGATAAAACCAAAGGACTTAATGGCTTCATCAAAACGGATGTTCCAACTCCTCGAAGCTTGTTTCAACCCATAAATGGATCGCTTTAGCTTGCATACCTTGGAACCATCTTGGGATTCAAATCCCCTAGGTTGTTCCATGAAAATGTTTTCTTCAATGTATCCATTGAGAAAAGCTATTTTGACATCCATCTGCCAAATCTCATAATCATAGTACGTAGCTATTGCTAATAAAATCCTAATTGATTTAAGCATGGCAACAGGCGAGAAAGTCTCCTCATAGTCTATTCCTTGCCTTTGGCGAAACCCTTTCGCTACTAGCCTTGCCTTATAGGTCTCTACCTTTCCATCAGAACCAATTTTCTTCTTGAAAACCCATTTGTTCCCTATAGGTACAATACCTTCAGGTGGGTAAACAAGATCCCAAACTTGATTCTTATACATGGAATCAATCTCGGATTTCATAGCATCAATCCATTTTGAAGAGTCTATATCTGATATAGCTTCTTCATAAGTAAGTGGATCATCTCCATGATCTACTTCTTCATGAGTAGACAACTCTTGTTCTTCTTCATGAAGAAAACCATATCTCACTGGTGGGTGAGATACCCTGGTTGTTCTACGAGGAACAGCTGTAGATGTTTCATCAATGGGTATAGGTTGACTAGATGGATTTATATCCATCTGATCTGTTGGTTGGTCAGAATTCTCCAATTCTAACTCTATTTGCCTTCCTTTGCCTCCTTCTTGAACAAACTGTTGTTCAAGAAATGTGGCATCTCTACTTATCACAACCTTTTGTGAAGTAGGCAAATAAAAATAATATCCAAAACTATCTTTTGGATATCCAACAAATCGACCTTTTACGATCCGTCTCCAATTTATCAGTGTTCAGCTTTTTGATATAAGCTGGACAACCCCAAATCTTAACATGCTTAAGACTTGGTTTTCTTCCATGCCATATCTCATAAGGTGTGGAAGAAACTGATTTTGATGGAATCCTATTCAGAATATACAAAGCTGATTCTAATGCAAATCCCCAAAAGAAGATTGGCATATCAGTATAGCTCATCATACTACGTACCATATCCAATAGGGTACGATTTCTCCTTTCAGATACACCATTCAGTTGTGGTGTTCCTGGAGGAGTCAGCTGAGAAACAATGCCATGCTCTCTCAAGTATTCATCAAATTCAGTACTCAAATATTCACCTCCACAATCTGATCGAAGAGCTTTAATATTCTTTCCTGTTTGATTTTCTACTTCAGATTTAAATTCTTTGAACTTTTCAAAAGATTCATGTTTGTATTTCATCAAATACAAATACCCAACCTTGATTTATCATCAGTAAAGGTAATAAAATAATGAAAGCCCCTCTAGCCATTTCTTTAAATGGACCACATACATCACTATGTATTAGCTCCAAAATATTTTTAGCTCTTAGCCCTTGTCCAACAAAGGGTGATCTAGTCATTTTGCCCTGAAGGCAAGATTCACAAGTTGGAGTAGGCTCAGAGTCCAATGAGGATAGAATCCCTATTTTCTCCAATTTTGTAATCCTATCTTCTGTAACATGACATAACCTTAAGTGCCAAATATATTTTGAACTTGAGTTGGTTTTCACCATGGCATTGCATTCTTTTAGATTGCTATACTCTAGCCAGTGGAAACACTTTCTTACTGGCAATGGAAACACTTTCCTGTTGGCAGTGGAAACACTTTCCTTTGCCTTTGTCAGCTTTGGTCTTCCCTTTCTGTTTAGCTATTTTCTTGGAAGGACCAGGAATCTGAGGTTTCTTTTTCTTATTGCCCTTCTTCTTATTGGACTTTCCAGCAGAAGAAGATGCAACCAAAGCTACCTCTTTTCCTTTATTGCCTGGCATATTCTTTTAGGCAATAACCAGCATGTTGAGTAAACCAGCTAAGGTGCATTCCTGTTTAGTCATATGGAAATTTGTCACAAAATTCCCAAAAGACTCAGGAAGGGACTGAAGGATCAAATCCGTCTGTAGTTGGAAATCCATGTTGAAGTCAAGATGTTCCAACTGCTCAATCAGCCGAATCATCTTGTGGACATGATCCCCAACATTCTGTCCCTCAGACATCCTCATGCGGAACAGCTGCCTAGATATCTCATACCTAGCATTCCTACTGTGCTCACCATACAACTCTTGTAGGTGAAGGAGGATCTCACTTGCACTCTGCAAGTTTTCATGCTGCTTCTGTAACTCATTACTCATGGAAGCAAACATGTAACACTTAGCTCTCATATCATGCTCCTTCCACTTGTCCAAAGTTTCATGTTCCTCTTAAGTGGCCTCTGGAGGTAAGGGACCAAGAACATTTGAATCTAGAACATATCCTATATGTTCAAGGTTCAAGACAAGTTTCAAATTTCTTAGCCAATCAGACAGATTAGGTCTTGTCAACCTATTGCGATCAAGTATGCTTGCAAGGATATTAGATGGTTGTGGTTGTTCTGTGCTCATTATTATCAGAAAATTAATTGCAGAAATAACCAGATTAATTAGTAAATGTATCATGTAATTAACCAAATATGATTATGGTCTTTTAATCAAATTGGTCCTCCCACTAACTTAGCGAATCCTACACTTCCAAAGTAGAAAACGGAAATCCTAGTTGGATGGATTTCTAGTGGGTGATTGAATTCTTATAATTCTATTGATCATCCTCAGGTACATCCATTATTGGAATTACAATAAACTATAAGTGAGCAACTCCTTGCCCATCACATCTCATGTGAGGTTCAATCCTTTACCTAGCCCCTAATGCTCAAAATCTCAGGTACATCCATTATTGACTTATCTTGCATTAGTTAAGTTGATCCCATTGAGTCAGTAATTATGCAAATAATTTTAATGTCCTCAGGTACATCCAATATTGGCCACCAAACCATTTACATATTTACAACATCTCATGCTTAACAATTATTCTTAAGAAAATCTCTTAAATTAATTGTATCTCATGCAACTATTTAAAATTTCTTAAAATAATTGCCCCAATGGAGGGCTTATGTTATAATTACTTTAATTATAGCATTTCCAACTTAATCATTTGTTTGGAAGATTTTATAGCCATCCTTATTACTATTAAGGTCTCACTTTGCACATTATCCATTTAGCATGCATATATCATATAATTGCATACATTCCCATACATCTCATGCATTCATGGATAAGCAGTAAATATGGTATGATCATGGACTTTCTAAGGGATTCAATTCTGAGCCACCAAGAATTGAATCAGGGCATTCCTAGGTGCATTTCATTCATTCATTTTACAAGAGTTGCTGAAGGAGTACATAATCAACACTTGATATTGAATTCTCCCACTTGGTCCCACCAATGCTCTTGACCTCCTTGAACTTCTTGCAATCCAATATTACATAGTAATCCTTAGCATACCAATGAATTTACAAGAACTTAAATAAATGAAATTACAACCCAAAAAATATTACAAACTTAATAATACATGCCCAAAATAAATTAAAATAAATTAATTAATTTACAATCCCAAAGAAACATAAAAGAAATAAATCCAAACACATTGGTCTTTTATAGTCCATGATCATCCATCATGCATATCACTATTTAACAATTAAATAAAACATACATACTTAAATTAAATTGAATATCTCATATTCAACTTAAAAATACTGATTTTAATATGATTCTAATAAATTTATAAATTCAGATTTTAATATCATTCAAACAATTTTAAAAATTCAGATTTGAATCACATTCAAACAACTTCAAAACTTCTGATTTGAATCACATTCAAACATTTTTTAAAAATCAGATTTGAATCACATTAAAATATTTTTAAAAATCAGATCTGAATTTTATTGAATCAATTTTAAACTCAGATTTAAATATGATTCAAACAACTTTAAAAATTCAGATTTGAATCACATTCAAACAACTTTTAAAATTCAGATTTGAATCACATTCAAACAATTTTTAAAATTCTGATTTGAATCATAATTTAATTGTGTGATTAAAACTACTAATTAAACACTTTAATTAGTCAAAGAATAGGCCTTAGATCATACAACAATTGCAGAATTAAAAGCCAAACCTTGAACCACCCATGGAACCATTGTTGCCGCCACCGATGGTGGCTTCACCATGTGTGCCGCCACACCTCTTGATCCAACCAGCAATGAATCAATCATCTCATGATCAAATCACACAATTAAATCATATAATCAACAATCTAAATGGCAAATATAGTGGCTCTGATACCAATTGAAGGAACGGAAGCGTGAAAAACACAAGTTTATACCATTGAATTCAAAAATTTTCACCTAGGATCACATGCATCATGCAAGATTTATTTTTATCTATTTGATTTCAATGATAAACAACATATTAAAACTCTTTTAATATGTTTTTGGATCTGTATTTGCCATTTAAGATTTTAAAATTAATCAGATTAATTTTAGAACCCTAGATTAAATCAAGAACGATTACACTAACCTCTTGATGCACTGCAGCGTGTCTGCGCCTTTGAGATTCGTCTTCAGGACACCAGATGTTGTCCCTCTAGCTTGTCCACACCAAGAACACCTATGGTATCCCTTAAACAGCCTCTAAAGCTTTTTCTATTAATTAGAAATTCAAGTTTTGCCTTTTAAGAGATTAGAGATGTAAACAGGACACTAGAAATAATTTCTAGTGTTCTTAATTCAAGAGATTGATGGCTAATCTCTTTGAATTGATGAGAGATGAAGAGAAATAGCTGGAGAGGCTCAAAGTGGCTTGACAAATGAGAGGAGAGGCTGCTGGTTATTTTTTCTTTTCATAACCACACTTAAATAGCTAGGTTAACACATTAAACCCTAGCCACATGTCACCTTTTGATTAGCTCTAGGTTTAAGTGACCCAATCACATTGTGCCAAGTGTCAAACCTATATTTAATCTTGATTTTAATCATCTTACATGATTAAAAACATTTGGCAAGCTTATGTGTAATCCCATGTGTCACCATCTCATGGTGCCACGTGTCACACTGTGAAATGACCAAAATGCCCCTGTGTCTTAATTTTGAGTTCTTAACCCAAAATAATTATTTTCTTCTTCTAATTAATTTATATCAAATATAAATTAATTAATTAATCTCTATTAATTAATTTCTCATTAATTAAATTCATATTTAAATACTTTAAATATAAATTTAATTTATACTACACATCCAATAATCTTGATTTGGTTTCAAGTCATGCTAGGGACTTTGCAATTTAATTGCAAACCAAACCAATTTAATTAATCAATTAAACTCTTTAATTAATTAATTAAATCATATTTAAATAGGTGATAACTTGTGTATGTGTGTGACTTACTAGGCTCATCACTAATTGGCAATGAGACATGATATCAACTCTTAATATCATCAGAACTCTTTCTTACCATAAATGATTTCTCTAAATCATTTTATGAACCTCATAGACCATGGTTAACACCTAGCATAGCATGCCATGGCCACCCAATTAGTAATAAGGTTTACCTTAAATGAACCTATAATCATATATTACCATGCACTAGAATCTCTCTGTTACAAAATCCCAACTCAAGCTGGAGTCATGGTTTATGTCAAACTCCATTTGCTATGAATATTATGTTCTCTTTTAATTCCAGTTCTTGATTAAAAGATTTTTCTCATCAGAAACTCTTTTCTGAATAAATCTATCTGTCCTGTCCAGGAACTTGAAACATCAAGAACAATTAAATGAACATAGGATTTTATCTCTATTTACTTAGAGGAACAGATTCCATCTTGATCAACAACTAACTCCATATATATCTCGCAGGACCCAACACATGCCCATATACCCATACACAGTACAAGTATGAAAGCAGTATCAAACTCAAACTACCTATATACAAGATAACTGTGCTATATCAGGTCTAAAGATTATATGCACTGATATGATTTATGACAAAACATTGACAAGAGTAAACTCCATGTGCTTGTCATAAGTGTCACTGGTTCGGCCTACTTATCATTTATAAGTGCCTATCATGTTTGTCATATGGCATGAGACTCACCATTCCATCTTATTTATATCTCATATAAATAACTTGGGAACAAACATGAATACAATCTTTCTGGATAAGTCATGTCCTTATTATGAAGTATCCTCGATTGTGAACCTATTTATGATACTTTGTGCTAGAAATATTGTCACTCATATTCTTAACAACTTAAGAATAATATTTCTAACAAAATATCAATGGACCTTTTCTATTACATATAAATATATTATGTAAACGGAAAAGTGGAAATGCCATTTATTAATAAAATATGTACAAGATACATACTTAATGATATGCTCTAGGGCATACTACTAACACTCATTTGGTCACAAATGACCATTTTTCACCTCACAATAGGTCAAAGACATCATTTACTCATTTCTCACATTTTTGATTCACAAACCCTAATGTTCAAAACCCTAATTCACCTACCTCATACATTTAATCACTTTTAATGCTTTTAATCCTTACCATTCAACTAAATAAAGTTTCTAAACTCATTTAAATCCATCAAACCATGCAAATTATACCCCCCTTCAAGCTGGCCGAAATTTCAGTTTGGTCCTCCCCACATATTTTTTTTTTTTAAGTTTATTTACAAGTTCTTGATGCCATACATACACTAATTAAACTAAAAATTTGAAGTTTGCATTACTAACCTTGCTTGGAGGGTTTTTAGGCTTCCCTTTCTTCAAGTCTTTCTTCTTCTTTTTACTCTCTAATGCTTCCTCAACATGTAAGGAGAATTTTTTATGTTGGGACTTTGTGAATTTATGGAAGAGAGTAGGGAAATTTAAGCTTTCTTTCCCTTAACAATGGTGGAATATGATGAAGGAATGGTGAGAGAGATGGGGCGGCAATGGGATAAGGAAGATGACTAAATGATTTTTTTTTCTTTTTATTTCTTTATTTATTTTGTCTTATGGAAGACCCCAAAATCCCATTTAATTTAATTTATTAATTATTACTTTTATGACATCATGCATGATGTCATGCATGATGTCATCTCCCTACACTTTTTCTTTTTCTTTTTTATTTATTTATTTTTCTATTAGTTCTTTAATTTAATTCCTGACTCTGAAATTTTCTTTTCTCCGATTTTATTTGACAGTTAGGTCAGGAGTCAGGTCTCGGGGTCAATTGACTAAATTGCCCCTCGCCGGTTCATCCCGGTTTGCGAATAATTCAATATTTCTTCCGGCTCTCTGACCTAATTATTTGACTAGCTTAACAGTTCTTTTTCGTGATTTTCTCTTTTCCACTGTGTTTATAATGGTCCTAAGGACCGCAGCGTCATATTTTATGGTTCGAAATTTGAGTTTAAGATGACTTCGCAGTTGTTCCCAAGAAGGTCACCCATCGTTATGACTCTTAGCTCGATTAACTTCTTATGTTCTATTTTTCTTATTTATACTTAACTAATTGAACATTACTAATTATTTTTATTTATGGCTTCTCTAGTTGTCTTAAGTGTGGTTATAATCTCCTCAATTTTTCGGACCGACACCGATCACCGGAACAGTGAAATATACCAGGCTATACAAATAGGGGTGTTACATAAACACAATTTGAAGTGTTTCAGTACTCATTTAAACTGTCTCTAACGATAATGCTTGATAATTAATTCACTGAATTCTATTATTTGCTTAGTCAACCTAATATGTTGACCCTCGATGCATTCTAGGTAATTTAGGTTTTAATGTTACTAATATGTCACATTCAATAGTCTTTTAGGGTTGGTACATGTTACCAAATTCATTTCCATGTATATTACGTTTTCGTGCAATTTGCTGGATTCCGGGATACAAGTTTGACCTAGCCGGACGACCTAGTTCCCTCGATTTTTGGGTTTCGATCTAAACTACAAACTTGTAGATCTATGTCTTATGGAACGCGGGGCAAAATTTCAAGTCATTCTGAGTTATGTAGACCAAGTTATGGTCATTTTACTATTGCTGGTCAAAATGCATCAAAATTGGTCAATTTAGGTCACATTAGGTCATTTTAGGTTCGGCCAGTTTTTGGACCCGAACTTTTGCAAGCCGTTTGACTTGTTTATGGTCATTTCTGGGCTTTGGTGTCTTCATAAGACTTGTAGATATGGGTCTTAACTATTCATGGTCAAAATTTCAGGTCAATTGGACCTGTTTTGAGTGAGTTATGGCCTAAACACTAACTGCTGCCCAAATAGTCAATTTTCAGACCTCAATTGCACTAATCCGGATTTGGTCACTTTTCAAGTTACCTTACAAGCAAAATTTTGGCAAGCTTCCTTAATGAAAGTTGGCACATTTTGTGCCTAGTTTCACCTCCAATTGGTCTCATACCAATTGGAGCCACACACTTAAGGTTCTAGGCCAAAATGCACACTGCCCTATTGCATTTCCTTCATTTCTCATCAAAGGTCACTTTGAGCATTTATCAAACTCTACATTCATGCAAATTTTAGTTTGTACCATAACCTAAACATACTTTACAACATATTATTGATCATTTTGGCAACTTATATACACACCCAACATACACCATATAGTGCAGAATTTGTCAAACTCAATTACAACAACTTAATCACTTAATCATAACATGTAACTCCTCCATTATCATAACATATAACTTCACCACTAACTCACATACACATTTGACAAACTTTAGGACCAAAATTCATCAAACCACTTCATGAACTCTAGCATTCTTCAAGATGTTAACAAGCTGCCACAATTGTACACCTCCCAATATTGCTTTCAAGCTCAAATTTTCACTTGGTCCACCATTAAATATACATGAAGTTAACTTACCAAAACTTTAAATCACATTAGTCAACATTAATTTTCCATAATACATGTAATAATATTTCATTTAGTGTACAATTCCATGGCTATCCATTTAGGCAATCACGTATAGAATTTCAAATTCAATAAAAAATTTCCAACTCAAGTGCTCAACTTAACATACACCAATCATTAACCTACTAAACTTTGATTTACTTTAATCAACACTAATACCCATCAATTGCATGTGAAAATAATTCAAGTTCTTTAGTTACCATGGCTTCCTAAACTAACACATAATCATAACTCACCAAAATCGCAAAATTTCTTCATTAACTTATTCATCTCAAGCTTCCCATGAACTTTACTTAAAAAAGAAAGTAATTTAAACACTTACCTATTGTTGAGGCTTGTTAAATCTTCACCAAACTCCCTTGAATTTAGTATTTACTTCTTCCTTGTGAGGTGGGGATCAAAATTTGTGAAGTGACTTAGGTGTTTGGGTTGGAAATGGAGGAGATTAGGAAGCTTGAACCAAATTCGGCCATGGTGGATTGGGAGAGTTTCATTTCGGCATGGTTAAGGAATGAAGGTTGAAGATGAGTTTACAGATTTGTTAGTGGATTTACACCTACCCATTTAATGGTTGTTTAACCCCATAGTGCTCCACTAACCATAAATAATGATATTATATGTTTAAAGTGATAATTACTCAATTTACACTCCATTTTTGCTATTTACATTAGGTACCACTAATTTAATTTTTTTATTATATTTTCCAAGTGTAATATCATGTGTTTTTAATGAAAATTTAGGTCAAAAGACAACTCAGGGTGTCAAATGACCACAATGCCCCTGTTCGGGTTGCATTCCCGATTTTTCGGTAACACCGGGTTTTGTCCGTTTTTTGATTTCTCACTTTTCTTTGTACTAATTAATTAATTTTTCTTTGATATTTCTAATGATATTTATGCTTCAATTGATGTCTCTTTAAGTCTTAAAAATATTTTCCAGGGTTCCCCGCGATCCAGGGCTAGTCAACAGTCCACGCCGTGACTTCCCGGTGCGGTCACCCATCGCTAGGGTTCTCGGCTCGCTTAACTTGGTTACATTTCTTTGCTATTATTTTTCCTTTGTTTTTCTTGTATTTTCTTTTCTTGTATTTCATTATTTTATGTCTCCTTACTCATATCGAAGTGTAGTTCTAGGCATCCTAGCTGTCCGGACAACACTGGTCACAGGGACAGTAGAACGCACTACCGAACTTAGGGGTGTTACAATTCTCCCCCCCCCCCCCCCCCCTTAAAATAAATTTCATCCACGAAATTTTACCCAATAGCCATCTTACAATAGTCATACGTTTATTTTATCCTTTCTATATGATCGTATAATCTTCTTTCCTTTGAATTTGTATAAGACTTTTATCAATCTAATACAACATTTAATTTATTTGTATAACACTAGTCTTCTCTTACTATTGTGCTGTCTAATATTTCAGTTCATGTTCCTTCTTGAATGACTCTTGAGGTCATGTTAGAATGATTTATCTAGTCATTGGTCCTCTGACCATTCTAGTCAATAGTCTTCCTCAAATTCGTAACATTTCTTTGTTATATCTGAATCAACTATTCAAATTTCTACTTCCACAACTCTTTTTATCTTTTAATATTCTATAACTTACTTCCTTCTGTACTAAACTATAACCTTTCGATTTTCTAACTTTTGAGTTTTAATTCCTAAGTAGGATTTTCAAACTTATTTCTAACAATTAAATTCTGTCCTGGCATAACTATACCAAAACAAATGCTGTTGGCAACTTTTCTCATCTTGGTGTACTATTGAGTAATACGTAGCTCTACACAATAATCTCAAGTTAGTACTGTAATCTGGAGCTTACAGTATAAACATCAAGAACATTGCATAGTTACTACGATACATTCCAATAGATCAAATTTTCTGATATTTTATCCTTTTCGAATTTACTGATATTCGAATGTTATTTTGATTACAATATCCATTAACAATTATTAACAGTAACATCCTTGGCTTCATCTAGAGTAATTCTATTACCGTAACTTACTTTTACGTCCTCTTGCCTTACATTAAGCAGGATTGCCATTTAGCTTTATAATTTATAGTGTGTTAGAAAATACTTTTCACCGATAAACTCTTCCAAAACTAATTTCACTTATTATCACAATCCTTATCTTAAAGGACTAATCACTAATGCAACAAAATTTATTCCCCTGTAAAGGAATAACAACAGAACATATAATTCTAATACTAACATAAAAGTGTTTGGACTCCAGGTCAAACAATACATAAACGAAGAGTGCCATCCTTCTTCTTAACAAACAATACTAACGCTCCCCATGGTGACACACTAGGGTGAATGAAGCCCTTTTTAAGTAGTTCTTGCAATTGTATCTTCAACTCCTTCAACTCTTTTGGTGCCATTCTATATGGTTTTATGGAGATTGGATCCACACCAGGCATAACATTAATTTCAAACTGCACTTCTCTTTCCGGAGGTAATCCTGGCAATTCATCAGGAAACACATCTGGAAAGTCATATACTGTAGGGATGTCCCTCAATGCTGGACTCCTCACTTGGGTGTCTATCACATGTGCCAAGTATGCTTCACACTCCTTTCTGATCATTTTTCTAGCTAGTGTAGCCGAAATGATGTTTGATGGCAATAGCTGCCTCTCCCCATGTATTACCACATCACTATACTGAGGGAGACCAAAAGTGACTGTCTTCAATCTACAGTCAATCATAGCGTGATGCCTGGCTAACCAATCCATGCCCAAGATGATATCATAATCACTGAAAGGCATTTCAATGAGATTAGATAGAAAAGTGTGTCCTTGGATCACTAAAGGACAATCTCTATACATTTTATTAACCCTGACCTCTTGTCCTAACGGGCTGGTTATTAGCACCTCAAAGTCCATTTTTGTACATGGAACAGTAATGCAATCAATGATGCTAGCTCTCACATAAGAATGGGTAGAACCCGGATCAAATAACACAAACACTTTCTGATTAAAAGTTGAGAAGGTACCAGCCACAACATCAGATGTCTCAGCCTCTTCTCTCTGTCTCATTGCATAGACTCTAACTGGAGCACTGTCGTGCTCTGATTGTTTCACTGTGCCTTGGCTGCCTGTTGGGTTACCTCTACCCCTGCCTCTACCTCTGCTGGGTGGTTGTGAACCTCTGGTGACAGGGCTTTGAACTAACCCTTCAGCAGTAGTAGGAGGTGGTCCAACTCTATGGGCACTGGTGCAGTCCTTGGCAAAGTGTCCTATGTCTCCACAGCTATAACAGGCTCCTATGGCCTTGTAACATACCCCACCATGATTTTTACCATAAGTTTCACATTGGCAGGAGGGTAGGAACTTCTAGTTGTTCGACGATTGGACTTAGTGGTCTCTACCTTGATGATCCACCTCTATTACATCCCTGAGCTCGGAGCTCCTCAAATTCTTTTCTCTTCCTCAATTTACTGCTTGAGCTTTGACCCATAGGTTTCTCCCTCTTCTCTATTTCATGTTGCCCTTATGGGGGTTGGGTCTGTACTTGGGTTTGGGCTGACAGATTATCAGCCATTTGTTGAAAGAAAGTGGCCATTTGCTGGGCCATTTGTGTAGTAATTTGTACCGATAAAACCGGTCCAGTCGAGCCTTCGACACTTTGTGGAGCTGGGGCCTCAACTTGTACCTCAGCCTCTATCGATTGATCGACTGAACGATCACTCTCTTCCATAGTCAATTCGAGGATCTTAGACCTCCTGAATAATTAACATAAGGAGATTTCCTCCCATTAGTGCATCTTTATAATGTAATGTACCGTATGTATCTGTCACACCTTACTCCTCCGTAAGGCATAACATGATCCCGTAGAATACTTAATGAACTACCGAACTTCACCTACCGATAACTCATTAAGTACCCTACAAAGGATTTTAAAACAATTTTCTTACATTTTGGAAGTGGTGAGCATTTTGGTAGGAATTAAAAACCATTTATTCAAGTTTAAATACTAGTAAAAATTTTTGTCCATTTTAATTTTCCGCAATTTCTATAAAAATTTTACAAAGTTTCCTCTGTATTTTAAGAAAACCGTTCTTCAAATACCTGTAAAAAAGCACTTCTAAAAATTTTTCTCAACCACTACTCCAATTTCATACTCAATCCCAATCAATTTCTCAACACATTTATCAACTTTCAAATTTCAAATCCACTATTCAATGATCATCAAAATATTAGCAATCCATTTCATTCAAATTAAATAAAATAGTTGTACTCATTTTTCATTAGGGACAAAATAATTTATATACATGCTTACAAAATTTACATCAAAAGAAATACAACTAAACTTTATTACCAACTTCATACAAATTTTTATACAGCTGCTCAAGACCCATTTACATGTCCATACATTTATGTGCAATATATACATCAAAAGAAATATTTACAGTTAGGGTATAAATTATACCCAAAGACTTCAAGCTGATGACTCCTCACACCTCAGCAGCTCAGTCTGCTGCTCCTCTAGTCTCTGTATCTGCGACAGCAATAGAAACTATCGCTTAGTACTAGGACTCAATGGTACACAACATACTAAAATAATTTTTATGCAAAATATAAATCACGTTTATTCCAAAAATTTGACTAAACATGAACATTAAACACAAAACATGAATTATGAGGTTTTAATGCAAACCAAGTTCATTTCGAAGTATCAAAACACGTTTCATAAATCCCACAGTTAGATCATGCCATTCGAAACAAATAGAATCTCAATAGCCAGAGGCTAAAGAGAAATCACATCACAAGGCTAGCTAGCTCAAATATATGGATATCCATTCACATCCTCTTCTACTGGCACACCTCAACACTTCTCCAGAGAAGGAATCAAAATTCAAAACTAATTACCCCCACTAATCGTGTTAGTGAGGTGTTCAAATATATGGTCATGATACTGTGGTTTCAAAACTTATCTTAACAATTTGTTAAACATTGTCATTTCAAATATACCCAATAACTTCCAACAATTTACGTCAAAACATCATAACTAATGTTACAAATAAATTCTCAATAATTCAAAGCAAATGTAAAATACATATTTCATTCACTTTATCAACACATTTTAAAGCATAGTGATGTTGTGCACAAACCTCAAATGAGTTGCCTTTTGGCCTTAACTCGACTCATCGGGTTCTGTCCCGGTATTCTTTTCCGCTGAAACACACAATTTTATAGTGTTTCAGTACCATAATTTAACACAAATCTAAAAATAAATTTAACTTTATACCTAGCTCTAACGTGCTAATTTCGACGTTCTTGAAATTTTTGTGTTTCGGGTTACTATTCACTATACTATTCAAGTCAAATTGTTGACTTTTTAAGGCTTAATAGGTATGGGAACTCCAACTTCACCCACATACCACATTTTGGCCATTAAACTTGTTGGTTTTGGTCATTTTCTCAAAGCTTAAGTCATTTTGGCAAAATTGCCAATTTTCGGTTTTGGTGCTCCGAAATTGCACTGTTCCATTGGTCAATCTACTGTTGGAATTTGGCAAAACTTCCTGCATAGAAAATGTTCCTTATTCTCTTAAGTGTATTCTCATTTTTGGATCACCCCAATTGGAGTTTTGTAGCTCAAGTTATAGCCAAAATACAATTACTGTTCACGTGCACTGTTCATGCTGAGATTTTGGTTCTGGCAGATTTTTTATCCAACTTTGTTCAGTAATTTGATCAAGTTAAGTTCATAATTTGGTCTAACTTTCTTCATATGAAATGTTCTACTATGTCTTATGTTTCCATCGGTTTAAGAATTACCCAAATCTGAGTTTCCTACAGAATGTTATAGCCCTTCAAACATTACTGCTCAAATGGAATTTTGCAGAATCGCAGGTACAGTAACTCAACTTTGCTCAATAATTTGACTAGGTTAATGGCATAATTTGGGATGGTGTTCTTCATGAAAGTTTTAGGTCTATATCTTATCTAATTGCTGGTAAAATTTCAGGTCAATTTGACCTTCCTAGCTCGAGTTATGACCAAATGAACAGTTACTATTTATTTAGTCAGTTTGGTGCAGTGGTAGCCTGCTCTCATTTCACTTTGGTCAATTGGTTCACTAAGTTTTAGTCAGTTTTTGGCCATGGTTCCTTAATGAAAATTGTGCTATTTTATGTCTATTTTCATCTCCAATTGGTGGCATATCAATTGGGCTTGTAAAATTCCCATTTTGGTCCTTCAAAGTAGGTTTGGTCATGCTGCCAGCAGCATGACCATTTGCCCTACGAATTTGGTTTTCATTCCAACAATTCCCACACATCTCTTTTGGTCATTATTGACCATTTTTCATCTCATAATTGACCAAAGTCATCATTTAAGCCTTTCTCCAAAATTTGGTTCACAAACCCTAGCATTCAAACCCTAACTCATACATTTCATGCAATTAACTACATCTAATGGTTTTAATGCTAATCAATCAACTAAGTAAGGTTCCTAAACTCATTCAAAACCCTCAAGCCATACAAAATCATACTCCCTCTAAGCTGGATGAAATTTCAGCTATGGTCCTTCCCCATATTTGTTTCATTTAATCAAGTTCTAAGCTCACTTAAATACCTAAACATGCATTTGAAGTAGAAAATTGAAAGTTAGCACACTAACCTTTCTTAAATCCTCCAAACCCTATCTTTAACTCCTCTTTCTTCTTGTAATCCTTGTGCTTAAGTTGAGATTACAAGTTCTAACAAGGTTTTTAGGGGATTTATGAAGATTAAGTGGAGCAAATTAAGCTTAAGTGTAAGCTTAATGGAAGAAACTTTCATGGAGAAGAGAGGGAGAAGGTGGGGCGGCACAACAAGGAAGAAGGAAGCTAAAATAATTTTTGCTTTTCTTTTATTTTCTTTAATCTTATCCCTTTTGAAGACCAAAAATCCCAAATTGATAAAATAAGTTAATTAATCTTTTATGACATCATTCATGATGTCATCACCTTTGACTTTTCTAACTTCTTTCTTTTTTTTTTTCAATTTATTTTTTTCTATTTGTTATTTAATTTAATTCTCGATTCCAAAATTTTCTTTTCTCCATTTTTATTTGACAGTTAGGTCAGGAGTCAGCTCTCGGGGTCAATTGACCAAATTGCCCTTCGCCGGTTCATCTCGGTTTGCAAATAATTTCATATTTCTTTCGGCTCCCTGACCTAATTATTTGACTGGCTTAACAGTTCTTTTTCGTGATTTTCTCTTTTCCACTGTGTTCATAAGGGTCCTAAGGACCGTAGCGTCACTTTTTACGGTTCGAAATTTGAGTTTAAAATGACTTCGCATCCGTTCACGAGGAGGTCACTCATCGCTGTGACTCTCAGCTCGTTTAACTTCTTCTATTCTGTTTTTCTTATTTATAGTTAACTAATTAAATATTACTAATTATTTTTGTTTATGGCTTCTTAAGTTGTCTTAGTGTGGTTCTAATCCCCTTAATTGTCCAGACCGACACCGGTCACCGGAACAGTGAAATCTACCAAGCTATGCAAACGGGGGTGTTGCAATTCTCCCCCCCACCCCCCCCCCCCCTTAAATAAATTTTGTCTCGAAAATTTACCTAGTATCAATCTCTGAACAGCTGTGGGTGCTGTCTCCTCATGTCCTCCTCTCGTTCCCAAGTAGCCTCCTAGCCCGAATGATGGTTCCACAGCACTTTTACCAACGGTATCTGCTTGTTCCGTAGCTGCTTCACCTCATAAGCCAGAATTTGTATGGGTTCTTCTTCATATGTGAGGTCTGGATTCACTTCAATTTCCTCTACTGGTAGTACATGAGATGGGTCTGATCGGTACCTCCTCAACATAGACACATGGAAGACATTATGTATCTTCTCCAATTCTGGAGGTAGTGCCAACCGATATGCCAAAGGACCCACTCTTTCCAATACCTCATATGGCCCAATGAAACGAGGACTCAGTTTCCCCTTTTTGCCGAATCTCATAATTCTCTTCCAAGGAGAAACCTTGAGGAAAACTTTCTCACCCACTGCATACTCAATATCCCTTCTTTTCAGATCAATGTAGGACTTCTGACGGTCTGATGCAGCCTTAAGTCAATCTCGAATCACCTTGATTTTCTCTTCAGTTTGTTGAACAATTTCAGGTCCAATCATCTTTCTTCACCCACGTCATCCCAACACAATGAGGTTCTACATTTCCTGCCATACAAAGCTTCATATGGAGGCATCCCAATGCTTGATTGGTAGTTGTTGTTATAAGCAAACTCAATCAAAGGCAAGTGTGTATCCCAACTAACCTTAAACTCAATCACACAAGCCCGTAGCATGTCCTCCAAGATCTGAATTACCCTCTCAGACTGGCCATCTGTCTGTGGGTGGAATGCCGTACTGAAGTTCAATCTAGTTCCAAGGGCTCTCTGAAGACTACCCCAGAATCTAGAAGTGAACCTAGGATCTCTATCTGACACGATGGATACTGGCACTCCATGCAGTCTCACAATCTCATCAATGTATAACTTGGCCAATCTTTCTAAACTGTAATCCATTCGGACTGGCAGAAAATGAACAGCTTTAGTTAGTCTGTCGACAATGACCCAAACTGCATCATGACTCCTCTGTGTCCTCGGAAGTCCCATCACAAAATCCATCGTTATTCTCTCTCATTTCCACTCTGGTACTGGTAGTGGATGTAACAACCCAGCGGGTACTTGATGCTCTGCCTTTACTTGCTGACAAGTTAGGCATTTAGAAATAAACTCTGCCACATCTCTTTTCATACCCATCCACCAGTAATGCTCCTTTAGCCCTCTATACATTTTTGTACCACCAGGGTGCATGGCAAAAGGAGACTCATGTGCTTCCTTCAAAATGATCTTCCTCAATTCAACATCATTAGGAACACATATTCTGCCCTGGTGTAGCAGTCGACCATCATCTCTGATTGAGAATTCTGGTTTCTTGCCCTGCCGGACTTCTTCCATCAGCTTCTGATACTTCTGATCATTCTGAGCAGCCATTCTAATCTGATCAATCAACACTGGCTGTACATGCCATGCAACTGCTGTCTGCCCATCATCATTAATCTCTAAGTTGGCATGCAATGATCTTAACTCATGTACCAAAGACAAAGGAGTAACTTGTAGACTTGCCATAGTCTTGCGACTTAGGGCGTCAGCCACAACATTAGCTTTCCCTGGCTGATAGTCAATCAGACAATCATAGTCTTTTATCAACTCTAACCATCTCCTCTGTCTCAAATTCAACTCTTTCTGGGTGCCCAAATACTTCAAACTCTTATGATCTGTATAGATGTAACACTTTTCCCCATACAAATAGTGTCTCCAGATCTTAAGAGCAAACACAATAGCTGCAAGCTCCAAATCATGTGTTGGATAATTCCTCTCATGCGGTTTTAGCTGGCGTGATACATAGGCAATGACATTTCGATCTTGCATCAATACACAGCCTAACCCATTGTGAGAAGCATCACTGTAAACGGTGTATTCTTTACCCGGTGTAGGTAAAGTTAGGACTAGAGCTTCAGTCAAACATCTCTTCAATTCATCAAAACTCTGCTGGCATTTGTCCGTCCACTGAAATTTCACATCTTTTCTAAGCAGCTTGGTTAATAGAGATGCCAACATGGAGAATCCCTTCACAAATCTACGGTAGTATCCAGCTAAACCCAGAAAACTATGAATTTCTGTGACATTTCTGGGTGGCCTCCAATTAAGGACAGCTTCAATCTTACTAGGATCTACCTTAATGCCCTCTTCTGATACTACATGCCCCAAGAAGGATATTTCTTTCAGCCAAAATTCATACTTCGATAATTTGGCATATAGCTGTTTCTCCCTCAAAGTCTGCAGTACAATTCGCAGATGTCTATCATGCTCTTCTGCATTCCTCGAATAGACCAATATATCATCTATGAATACCACAACAAACTGGTCGAGGTATGGTCTGAAGATAGTGTTCATCAGATCCATAAAAGCAGCCGGAGCATTAGTTAACCCAAATGGCATGACTAGGAATTCATAATGGCCATAGCGGGTTCTGAAGGCAGTTTTAGGAATACTCTGCTCTTGTACTTTCAGCTGATAATAACCTGATCTCAGGTCAATTTTGGAGAACACAGCTGCACCCCTCAACTGATCAAACAAGTCATCAATGTGAGGCAATGGATATCTATTCTTTATTGTCACCTTATTCAACTTCCGATAATCAATACACAAACGGAGAGTGCCATCTTTCTTCTTTACAAACAACACTGGCGCTCCCAAAGGTGACACACTAGGGTGGATAAAGCCCTTGTCAAGTAATTCTTGCAACTGTACTTTCAACTCTTTTAATTCTGTAGGTGCCATTCTATATGGTGTTATGGAGATTGGGTCCACACCAGGTATAACATCAATCTCAAACTGCACCTCTCTTTCTGGAGGTAATCCTGGCAATTCATCAGGAAACACATCCGGAAAATCACATACAGTAGGGATGTCCCTTAGTGCTGGACTCCCCACTTGGATGTCTATCACATGTGCCAAGTATGCTTCACATCCCTTTCTGATCATTCTTCTGGCTAGTGCAGCCGAAATGATGTTTGATGGTAGTAAATGCCTCTCTCCATGTATTACCACATCACCATACAAAGGGAGACCAAAAGTGACTGTCTTCAGTCTACAGTCAATCATAACATGATGCCTGGCTAACCAATCCATGCCCAAGATAATATCATACTCTCTGAAGGGCATTTCAATTAAGTCTGACAGGAAAATATGTCCTTGGATCACCAAAGGACAGTCTCTATAAATTCTATTGACCCGGACCTCTTGTCCTAACGGACTAGTTACTAGCACTTCAAAATCCATTTGCACACATGGAACAGCAAGTGAACTAACTATGCTAGTACTAACATATGAATGGGTTGAACCCGGATCAAACAACACAAATACTTCTTGATCAGAGATAGAGAATGTACCAGCTACCACATCAGAAGTCTCAGCCTCTTCTCGCTGTCTCATTGTGTAGATTCTGGTTGAAGCACTTCCTTGTCCTGACTGACCAACTGTGCCCTGACTGCCTGAAGTAGTGCCTCTACCTCTGTCAACTGACTGTGAACCTCTGAGAGCAGGACTCTGAATAGATCCCTCGGCAGTAGTAGGAGCTGGACTATATCTCGGAGCACTAGTACAGTCTTTAGCTATATGGCCCTTGCCACCACAGTTAAAGCAGGCTCCAGTGGCCCAGTAGCACTCCCCCCCATGAATCTTGCCACAAGTCTCACAGGGGCGGGCAGAATGTGAACCTCGCCGATCGGCCGACTGGACCTAGGGGTCTGCCTGCAGGATCGGCCCCTACCAAATCTTCCACCTCGACCCCTGCTGGGTCCACTAAACTTCTTCTTTTTCCCAGAAGTCCCACTAGAACTCGGCTCTACTGACTTTTCCCCTTTATCTTTTTCTGATTTCTCAGCTCTCTCTGATTTTTCTTTCACTGGGGTTGTTTCTGATTCTATTCTTTCCAACTCAAGTGCTTGAGACATGAGCTCTGAAAAGTTGCTGTGTCGGAATCCCACAACTTGCATCCTTATGCTGGGCTTCAAACCCGTCTCGAATCTCTTGCATCTTGCCTTACTGGTAGTAAGGAGACTCCTCGCATAGTGACTTAGGTGGGAGAACTCCGTCTCATACTCAGCCACCGATCGGTTCCCTTGTTTCAGACTAAAAAATTCTTGCAATTTCTGGTCAACATATGCATCTGGGATGTATTTCTGTCTGAATTCTCTGATGAAGTCATCCCAGGTCAACACTGGTGGTTCAACCAAGCTGTGGGGGATGGTTTTCCACCAATCATAAGCATCCCCTTGCAGTAGCGACACACAGTACTCAAACTTCAACTCATCTTGGCAGTGCGGCTTCTTAAATACTCTGTCCATTCTTTCAAACCATTGCTCTGCCTCTAAAGGGTCCACTGTACCCTTGAATTCTGCAGCCCCATACTTCAATAACTTGTCATACTGTCTGGCTGGAGGCAATGGTTGTGCCACAGGTGGTTGTGGTGGAGCTTGAGCAGGCATACCCCCAGCCATTTGCTGAAACATCGCAGCCATCTGCTGTGCGAATTGTGCAGGGAACTGCGGCATTTGTGGGGCTGGTGCTGCTAACCCACTAACATTCGGTAAAGCTGGGGCTTCCCCTTGTGCCTCAGCTTCAACAGACTGCTCAACTGAGCGATCCCCTTCTTCCATAACAGTCTGGAGTAGGGTATCTCCTGAACAAGTAACACATGGAGATTTCCCTCCGTTAGTTCATATTCATGATGTAATGCACTATATGTAACAAATATGGACATTGAGCAGTTGTACTTAACAAAGAAAGACACAAATTTATATGTTAAAACATACTTCAAAAATTTGTTCTGATACCACTAAAACATGTCACACCTTACTCCTCCGTAAGGCATAACATGATCCCGTAGAATACTTAATGAACTACCAAACTTCACCTACCGATAACTCATTAAGTACCCTACAAGGGATTTTAAAACAATTTTCTTACATTTTGGAAGTGGTGAGCATTTTGGTAGGAATTAAAAACCATTTATTCAAGTTTAAATACTAGTAAAAATTTTTGTCCATTTTAATTTTCCGCAATTTCTATAAAAATTTTGACAGAGTTTTCTCTGTATTTTGAGAAAACCGTTTTTCAAATACCTGTAAAAAAGCACTTCTAAAAATTTTTCTCAACCACTACTCCAATTTCATACTCAATCCCAATCAATTTCTCAACACATTTATCAACTTTCAAATTTCAAATCCACTATTCAATGATCATCAAAATATTAGCAATCCATTTCATTCAAATTAAATAAAATAGTTGTACTCATTTTTCATTAGGGACAAAATAATTTATATACATTCTTACAAAATTTACATCAAAAGAAATACAACTAAACTTTATTACCAACTTCATACAAATTTTTGTACAACTGCTCAAGACCCATTTACATGTCCATACATTTATGTGCAATATATACATCAAAAGAAATATTTACAGTTAGGGTATAAATTATACCCGAAGACTTCAAGCTGATGACTCCTCACACCTCAGCAGCTCAGTCTGCTGCTCCTCTAGTCTCTGTATCTGCGACAGCAATAGAAGCTATCGCTGAGTACTAGGACTCAGTGGTACACAACATACTAAAATAATTTTTATGCAAAATATAAATCACGTTTATTCCAAAAATTTGACTAAACATGAACATTAAACACAAAACATGAATTATGAGGTTTTAATGCAAACCAAGTTCATTTCGAAGTATCAAAACACGTTTCATAAATCCCACAGTTAGATCATACCATTCGAAACAAATAGAATCTCAATAGCCAGAGGCTAAAGAGAAATCACATCACAAGGCTAGCTAGCTCAAATATATGGATATCCATTCACATCCTCTTCTACTGGCACACCTCAACACTTCTCCAAAGAAGGAATCAAAATTCAAAACTAATTACCCCCACTAATCGTGTTAGTGAGGTGTTCAAATATATGGTCATGATACTGTGGTTTCAAAACTTATCTTAACAATTTGTTAAACATTGTCATTTCAAATATACCCAATAACTTCCAACAATTTAAGTCAAAACATCATAACTAATGTTACAAATAAATTCTCAATAATTCAAAGCAAATGTAAAATACATATTTCATTCACTTTATCAACACATTTTAAAGCATAGTGATGTTATGCACAAACCTCAAATGAGTCGCCTTTTGGCCTTAACTCGACTCATCGGGTTCTGTCCCGGTATTCTTTTCCGCTGAAACACACAATTTTATAGTGTTTCAGTACCATAATTTAACACAAATCTAAAAATAAATTTAACTTCACTTATACCTATCTCTAACGTGCTAATTTCGACGTTCTTGAAATTTTTGTGTTTCGGGTTACTATTCACTACACTATTCAAGTCAAATTGTTGACTTTTTAAGGCTTAATAGGTATTGGAACTCCAACTTCACCCACATACCACATTTTGGCCATTAAACTTGTTGGTTTTGGTCATTTTCTCAAAGCTTAAGTCATTTTGGCAAAATTGCCAATTTTCAGTTTTGGTGCTCCGAAATTGCATTGTTCCATTGGTCAATCTACTGTTGGAATTTGGCAAAACTTCCTTCATAGAAAATGTTCCTTATTGTCTTAAGTGTATTCTCATTTTTGGATCACCCAATCGGAGTTTTGTAGCTCAAGTTATAGCCAAAATACAATTATTGTTTACGTGCACTGTTCATGCTGAGATTTTGGTTCTGGCAGATTTTTGGTCCAAATTTGTTCAGTAATTTGATCATGTTAAGTTCATAATTTGGTCTAACTTTCTTCATATGAAATGTTCTACTATGACTTAGGTTTCCATCGGTTCAAGAATCACCCAAATCCGAGTTTCCTAGAGAATGTTATAGCCCTTCAAACATTACTGCTCAAATGGAATTCTGCAGAATCACAGGTACAGTAACTCAACTTTGCTCAATAATTTGACTAGGTTAATGGCATAATTTGGGATGGTGTTCTTCATGAAAGTTTTAGGTCTATATCTTATCTAATTGCTGGTAAAATTTCAGGTCAATTTGACCTTCCTAGCTCGAGTTATGACCAAATGAACAGTTACTATTTATTTGGTCAGTTTGGTGCAGTGGCAGCCTGCTCTCATTTCACTTTGGTCAATTGGTTCACTAAGTTTTAGTCAGTTTTTGGCCATGGTTCCTTAATGAAAATTGTGCTATTTTATGTCTATTTTCATCTCCAATTGATGGCATATTAATTGGGCTTGTAAAATTCCCGTTTTGGTCCTTCAAAGTAGGTTTGGTCATGCTGCCAGCAGCATGACCATTTGACCTACGAATTTGGTTTTGATTCCAACAATTCCCACACATCTCTTTTGGTCATTATTGACCATTTTTCATCTCATAATTGACCAAAGTCATCATTTAAGCCTTTCTCCAAAATTTGTTTCACAAACCCTAGCATTCAAACCCTAACTCATACATTTCATGCAATTAACTACATCTAATGGTTTTAATGCTAATCAATCAACTAAGTAAGGTTCCTAAACTCATTCAAAACCCTCAAGCCATACAAAATCATACTCCCTCTAAGCTGGATGAAATTTTAGCAATGGTCCTTCACCATATTTGTTTCATTTAATCAAGTTCTAAGCTCACTTAAATACCTAAACATGCATTTGAAGTAGAAAATTGAAAGTTAGCACACTAACCTTTCTTAAATCCTCCAAACCCTATCTTTAACTCCTCTTTCTTCTTGTAATCCTTGTGCTTAAGTTGAGATTGCAAGTTCTAACAAGGTTTTTAGGGGATTTATGAAGATTAAGTGGAGCAAATTAAGCTTAAGTGTAAGCTTAATGGAAGAAACTTTCATGGAGAAGAGAGGGAGAAGGTGGGGCGGCACAACAAGTAAGAAGGAAGCTAAAATAATTTTTGTTTTTCTTTTATTTTCTTTAATCTTATCCCTTTTGAAGACCAAAAATCCCAAATTAATAAAATAAGTTAATTAATCTTTTATGACATCATTCATGATGTCATTACCTTTGACTTTTCTAACTTCTTTCTTTTTTTTTTTCTATTTATTTTTTTCTATTAGTTCTTTAATTTAATTCTCAATTCCGAAATTTTCTTTTCTCCATTTTTATTTGTGATTAGGTCAGAGTCACTCTCGGGTCAATTGACCAAATTGCCCCTCGCCGGTTCATCCCGGTTTGCAAATAATTCCATATTTCTTTCGGCTCCCTGACCTAATTATTTGACTGGCTTAACAGTTCTTTTTCGTGATTTTCTCTTTTCCACTTTGTTCATAAGGGTCCTAAGGACCGCAGCGTCACTTTTTAAGGTTCGAAATTTGAGTTTAAAATGACTTCGCAACCGTTCCCGATGAGGTCACTCATCGCTGTGACTCTCGGCTCGTTTAACTTCTTCTATTCTGTTTTTCTTATTTATAGTTAACTAATTAAACATTACTAATTATTTGTGTTTATGGCTTCTCAAGTTGTCTTAAGTGTGGTTCTAATCCCCTTAATTGTCCGGATAGACACCGGTCACCGGAACAGTGAAATCTACCAGGCTATGCAAACGGGGGTGTTACAGTATCAAACAATGACATTGAGCAGTTGTACTATGAAGAATGAATATTCAAATGATAGGTGAAAACAGAATTTAAAAACTAGCTCTGATACCACTAAAACATGTCACACCCTACCCCTCTGTAAGGTATAACATGATCTCGTAGTATACCTAATGAATTGCCAACTTCGTCTACTAATAACCCATTAAATACACTACAAGGGATTTTAAAACTTTTCTTACTTCTTTTTATAGTGGTGAGCGCTATTTACAGGTGTTAAAATTTTTTTTTTTTGAACTCAAGTGAAAGAACTAACACATTTGAATTATTAGAAATTTCTGTAAAAATTTTGGCGGAGTGCCCTCTTTATTTTGAATAAAACAGTTCTTCAGAAAACCTGTAAAAAGCACTTCAAGTATATTTCTCAATCTCAAACTCCAACAGTTAAACAACACAATATGTTTCTCAACTCAAATTCACAATAATTTTTCAAAGGCTGAGATAAAAGAAATACAGTACAAATTTTACAAACCAAAATAACACATAATTTATTTTTACAACTTTAATGTACAATTTTAATTTACAACTGCTCAAAACCAAGAACAATATATACATACAGTGAACATACATTACAGTATAAAATGCAAAATGTGGTATACTCAATATACCCGATGATCTCTCGCTGAAGGTACTAGTAGACTAGTCTGCTGTCCTGTCCGTCTGTCTACCTGCGACAGCAATGAAAAGCTATCGCTGAGACAATGTCTCAGTGGTGCACAACATTAACCAAATACAATTTAAATCACAAATCACAAGTCATATAAATAGTGGATACGTAAACCATAATTAAATTCAAGACAATGAATGTCATAAAGAATTTGAACTCCATATTACAATATCATAATAAATCTCTATAAGTCAAAACATGGTTAAATTCAAAAGACATTGAATGTCAATAAGAATTTAACTCCATTTCACAAATTATCAAAGCTTATAATAACACAATTTAGTCAAATAATTTAAGAATACAGTGTTGCCAATTCATACACAATTTAAGCCAAGACACAATTTTTTAATACATGCTGTGTTGTACACCACGACAAGGTAAACTCACCCCACTAATCGAAATCAATGAGGGAGGTGGTGGCATTTAAGAGTACATATCAAAGCACCTACAGGCGTTATGTATCGCTGTCCTTGCAAGCCCTTAGGTGGTACCTATCAGAGCACTTGCAGGCGTTACGTATCGCCATCCCTACAAGCTCTTGAGTTCACTCGTGAGAGTTCCCAAGAATCATAGGCGTTACGTATCGCCGTACCTACTTTGCTCTGATAACACTAAACACATTTTATCTCAAAATTTCCAAAGTCATAATTTCATTCACAAGATGGCAACACAATTCATAATTAACTTCAACTTTCACAAATCACACTAAATCAATTTTTCCACAGTTTCAAACCATTTACAATGCTTTTCAAGCAATAAGTATCCATTCAAATACATTTCCATAATTGAAAACAATAATATACAAATAGTCATAATTTATTTCAATTGAAAAATTCAAAAGAAATAACTGTTGTGCACAAACACAATTTAAAATAATAACACACAAATAATCATAATTTATTTCAATTGAAAAATTCAAAAGGAATAGCTATTGTGCACAAACACAATTTAAAACAATAATGTACAATAGTCATAATTCATTTCAATTGAAAAATTCAAAAGAAATAGCCGTTGTGCACAAACACAATTTAAAACAATAATGTACAACAGTCATAGTTCATTTCAATTGAAAAATTCAAAAGAAATAGCTGTTGTACACAAACCTCTGATAACTGTCTCCTGGCCTTGACTCAGTATTTCCTTCCCTTTCCCTGAGTCTCTGCTAACTGAGAAACACAATTTGAAGTGTTTTAGTACTTATTTAAACTGTCTCTAATGATAATGCTTGATAATTAATTCACTGAATTCTATTATTTGCTTAGTCAACCTAATATGTTGACCCTCGATGCATTCTAGGTAATTTAGGTTTTAATGTTACTAATATGTCACATTTAATAGTCTTTTAGGGTTGGTACATGTTACCAAATTCATTTCCATGTATATTGCATTTTCGTGCAATTTGCTAGATTTCGGGATACTAGTTTGACCTAGCTGGACGACCTAGTTCCCTCAGTTTTCGGGTTTCGGTCTAAACTACAAACTTGTAGATATATGTCTTATGGAACGCGGGGCAAAATTTCAGGTCATTCTGAGTTATGTAGACCAAGTTATGGTCATTTTATTATTACTGGTCAAAATGCATCAAAATTGGTCACTTTAGGTCACTTTAGGTTCGGCCAGTTTTTGGACCCAAACTTTTGCAAGCTGTTTGACTTGCTTATGTTCATTTTTGGGCTTTGGTGTCTTCATAAGACTTGTAGATATGGGTCTTTCATGGTCAAAATTTCAGGTCAATTGGACCTATTTTGAGTGAGTTATGGCCTAAACACTAACTGCTGCCCAAATGGTCAATTTTCAGACCTCAATTGCACTAATCCGGATTTGGTCACTTTTCAAGTTACCTTACAAGCAGAATTTTGGCAAGCTTCCTTAATGAAAGTCGGCACATTTTGTGCCTAGTTTCACCTCCAATTGGTCTCATACCAATTGGAGCCACACACTTAAGGTTCTAGGCCAAAATGCACACTGCCCTATTGCATTTCCTTCATTTCTCATCAAAGGTCACTTTGAGCATTTACCAAACTCTACATTCATGCAAATTTTGGTTTGTACCATAACCTAAACATACTTTACAACATATTATTGATCATTTTGGTAGCTTATATACACACCCAACGTACACCATATAGTGCAGAATTTGTCAAACTCAATTACAACAACTTAATCACTTAATCATAACATGTAACTCCTCCATTATCATAACATATAACTTCACCACTAACTCACATACACATTTGACAAACTTTAGGACCACAATTCATCAAACCACTTCATGAACTCCAGCATTCTTCAAGATGTTAACAAGCTGCCGCAATTGTACACCTCCCACTATTGCTTTCAAGCTCAAATTTTCACTTGGTCCACCATTACATATACATGAAGTTAACTTACCAAAACTTTAAATCACATTAGTCAACATTAATTCTCCATAATACATGTAATAATATTTCATTTAGTGTACAATTCCATGGCTGTCCATTTAGGCAATCACGTATAGAATTTCAAATTCAACAAAAAATTTCCAACTCAAGTGCTCAACTTAACATACACCAATCATTAACCTACTAAACTTTGATTTACTTTAATCAACACTAATACCCATCAATTGCATGTGAAAATAATTCAAGTTCTTTAGTTACCATGGCTGCCTAAACTAACACATAATCATAACTCACCAAAATCTCAAAATTTCTTCATCAACTTATTCATCTCAAGCTTCCCATGAACTTTACTTAAGAAAGAAAGTAATTTAAACACTTACCTATTGTTGAGGCTTGTTAAATCTTCACCAAACTCCCTTGAATTTAGTATCTACTTCTTCCGTGTGAGGTGGGGATCAAAATTTGTGAAGTGACTTAGGTGTTTGGGTTGGAAATGGAGGAGATTAGGAAGCTTGAACCAAATTCGGCCATGGTGGATTGGGAGAGTTTCATTTCGGCATGGGTAAGGAATGAAGGTTGAAGATGAGTTTACAGATTTGTTATTGGATTTACACCTGCCCATTTAATGGTTATTTAACCCCATAGTGTTCCACTCACCCTAAATAATGATATTATATGTTTAAAGTGATAATTACTCAATTTACACTCCATTTTTGCTATTTACATTAGGTACCACTAATTTAATTTTTTTTATTATATTTTCCAAGTGTAATTTCATGTGTTTTTAATGGACATTTAGGTCAAAAGACAACTCGGAGTGTCAAATGACCATAATGCCCCTGTTCGGGTTGCATTCTCGATTTTTCGGTAACACCGGGTTTTGTCCGTTTTTCGATTTCTCACTTTTCTTTGTACTACTTAATTAATTTTTCTTTAATATTTCTAATGATATTTATACTTCAATTGATGTCTCTTTAAGTCTTAAAAATATTTTCCAGGGTTTTCCGCGGTCCAGGGCTAGTCAACGGTCCACGCCGTGACTTCCCGGTGCGGTCACCCATCGCTAGGGTTCTCGGCTCGCTTAACTTGGTTACATTTCTTTGCTATTATTTTTCCTTTGTTTTTCTTGTATTTTCTTTTCTTGTATTTCATTATTTTATGTCTCTTTACTCATATCGAAGTGTAGTTCTTGGCATCCTAGTTGTCCAGACAACACTGATCACAGGGACAGTAGAACGCACTACCTATCACACCCCCGCTTAGTGGGCCCCAGTTCAAGCCCCTCTATGGGTGGCCATCTTGCCGGCGTACCCCTCTAGAGGCCGGCGATGCAACTCAAATCGGTACTGTCCGCTTTGGTGGAGTTCAACCCCTTCGCCCTGCAGAGCTAGGATTCGAACCCATATCACCTCACGGGTTTGCTTCGCCTCTTACCAATTGAGCTCCATTTCCTCAAATTCCTACTGCAATAGTGCCCAATGGAATAGTAAAGTTGAGTTAGCAAAATTGAAAATTTTGCTTCTCTTGGTTTAAGCTTAGAAATGGTATTAATGCTTAATGCCAACAAGTTTTAAATCTAAATGTGACACCCCTTACCCGACTATAGTGTAGCCGAGCAAGTTATGCCACTCAGTGTGCCGGAGCACTCTATTTTATCTGATTTCATTACAGTCCTTGATTTATTTATTCAAAAACTTTATTGAAGATTTAGGCTATTTTTACTTTTATCAAAATCTAACTAAGTTGGAAATTTCAAAAATTTTAACGATAATCCGACAAAGTGTCGGCTGTAATTTTGACTAATGATTCTTACGAACCTGCCAAAGACAATTTCAATATATACTCAATTTCTCAAACTTAATAGTCTCAAAAATTTTCAAACATAATGTATCTCAATACAGTATCCAGATTTCTCAGAAATCTCATTAGATTTTCAATATCTCAATATTCACAAATATAATCTCATTATAACACAAATTCAGTTCACATACTAAAATACCTACTTTGAATAGCTTCCATAATTCATAGGTTAATTACATGAGTTTATTTTGTACAAGATATACAAATAATTTACAATGTGCTAGGAATGAACAATATACATAACATGTATAAAATGAGCCCTATCTACATGCATTGCTGAGGAGGTGACAATCTTGAACTCTTCTGACACTTCTGCAGATCTGGACTCCAAAAATCTCAGTCGACAGTCTACTGGTTTTACCTTCCTGCTTAGTGGTGCAATAATATAACCAGAAATAATATATACAAGTAAAGAAAGAAATAAATGATAATTCAGATACTCAGAGTCAATTTAATTTGGTATGGTATTTCTAGTATCAACGATCTTATATACTAGTTTGTTCCTCTTTGGAAGTGCTTAGTTTTTAACTTTTCAGTAATACTAGCAGGTATATAATTTATTCTATCTGTATTGTATTTCAAGTCTGTACGGTTTTGCAATTTATATTTTTGTTATGTTTCTTTTGCTAATCTCTTTTGCTTATTCATTCAATACTTAATTTAATTGTACTGGATTTTCATTATACTTAACTTAGCTGCCTGAATTGAATAATACTTTAATTGACTGCCCAAGTAACCTATACTAGACGACTGGACTGGATAACGGGTCGTTGGCACTGGACACCATGGTGCCTCGGGCCGTCATACCATGGGACGCAGAACGTCAACCATGTATGCAGTCAGTATGGCTAAAAAGCCATGATATCACATAATCGGGCATGAAAGCCATGAATACTGGCATAAAAGCCATGAATACGGGCATAAAGCCATGAATACAGGCATAAAGCCTTTCCTTTCGCAGTACTGCTAAAACAATACCCTATTGGCATGCCAAACTATCCAAACCAATCACATTAGGCCTACTAGGGCATTTTGCATTTTTAAGTTTCACAATTTTTGAATTTCAAGTTTTCATGTCACTATTCATTTCATTAGTCAACTAAAATGTTGACTTTTGCATAAACAATAGGTACATTGGTTTTAATACTCCCAACATACCACATTTTGTATTCAAAACTTGTTAGAATCAATTACCAAATCCATTTCCAAGCTTATTTCAAGTTTTCATGTCACTATTCACTTCATTAGTCAACTAAAATGTTGACTTTTGCATAGAAAATATGTACATTGACTTTGGCACTTCAAACATACTACATTTTTCATTTAAAACTTGTTGGTTTTGGTCACTTTCTCAAAGCTTAGGTCATTTTGGCAAAATTGCCAATTTTCGGTTTTGGTGCTCCGAAGTTGCACTGTTTCATTGGTCAATTTACTGTTGGAATTTGACAAAACTTCCTTCATAGAAAATGTTCCTTATTTTGTCTAGTTGAATTTCTTTTTTTGAATCACTCCATTTGGAGTTTTGTAGCTCAAGTTATGGCCAAAATAAGTTTCTTGTTCACGCAATCGCTCATCTTTGAGATTTTGGGTCTGGCAGATTTTTGGTCCAATTTTGGTCAGTAATTTGATCAAGTTAAGTTCATAATTTGGTCTAACTTTCTTCTTATGAAATGTTCTACCATACCTTAGGTTTCCATCGGTTCAAGAATTGCCTAAATCCGAGTTTTCTAGAGAGAGTTATAGTCCTCCAAACATTGCTACTCAAATTAAAATCTGCAGAGTTGCAGGTTTGAACAGTAACTGTGACTGCCATTTGGGTTGGGTTCTGGTCATAATTTGGGGTAGGTTTCTTCATGAAAGTTGTTTGTCTATGTCTTAACTTGTTTCTGTAAAAATTTCAGGTCAATTGACCATATCTACAGTGAGTTATGGCCAAATGAACAGTTACTGTTCATTTGGTCATTTCTGCAGGTGCTGTTGCAGGGTGTCCGGATTGGGGCCAACTTTTGGTCCACTTTCTTTGGTCTTTTGGGCATGGTTTCTTCAGCAAAAATGTGCCATTATAAGCCTAGTTTCATGTCCAATTGGCCAAACACCAATTGGACCAACACAGCCCAAGTTATGGCTGTGTAATTGGACTGAATTTTCAGTCCCTCTGCTGCTGTCCTAGGGCAGCCTACATCTTCACTTTGCAATCCTATTTTTCAGTCCAATTCATGGTCAACATACCTAAAATGGTCACTAATTGACCACTAAAATGTCCATTACTCAATTCAAATGCCAAGTCCAATTTTCACCCTTAAAACCCTAATTTCTCATTGCAATTCACCCATACACCTTAGTTACACACTTCCATTCATTATATATATGTGTTTATACACTTTAAACATAAACTCTAATTCATTCTAAGTCCATCATCAACTCTCAATCCTATTCCTTCCTTAGGGCAGCTGAAATCCATGGTATGTATACACATGAATTTAGTCCATTTAACTTACAATTTCATACTAAATTCAAGTCCTTAACATGGAAATAAAGGAATATTAGCATAAGTAAGCACTAACCTTGAATAGGGCAGAATTTCCCAACTCAAAACTTCACTTTCTTTCCTCTTCTTGGCTGCCAAACACTCTCCCAAGATGAGTGGACAAATTTTAATGAAAAGAAGAAGAGATTTTATGGTGGGAAGTGAAGGGAATCAAGCTTGAAACAAGAGCTTCAATGGAGGGAGAGGGGAAGATGGGTTTCACGTCTTGAGGAAGAAGAAGAAGAAAAAAGATGACCAGAATTTTTGGTCTTCTTTGACTCTTTTAAGTGTTTTAATAAAGCTTATTAACTTGTGATTGGTTGGGAGTGAGTGAGTGACATCATGTGATGTCATTATTTGCATTATTTTGATTTTTCTTTGCTTTTCTTTTCTACCACATTTCAATTTAATTTTTAGCAATATTTATTCATATTTTAGTTCATAATAATTATTTACTCGACTGGACAAGTCGGCCAAAAATCACCTCTGAAGGCGAAATGACCAAAATGCCCTCCGTTTGGCTTAACGGGTCAAAATTGTCTGTACCGATAGAAAAATTTTTCTAAATATTTTCTTGGCATTCTAATGCCATAGGAACCTCAATGACCCTTCTCTGGAGTCCCAAAAATTATTTTATAATTTTTCCCCCAGGTCTAGGGCTCCTCGTTGCGAGAACCGCAACTTCCCTCTGGGTTACCCATAGCTTGGGTACCGGCTCATTTGACTTAGTTGTATTTCATTTCTAAAATTTTTACTAAATTTTTCTTATTAGTATTTGAGTTAATTATGGTTCTTCACTTTAGTTTAAATATTTTTTCGGACGTTCTAGCTGTCCGGACCGACACTGGTCACTGGAACAGTAGAATGTATGGAATTGCTACCGGAAGGATGTTACACTACCGAACTTAGGGGTGTTACAGAACTATAACCTTTCGATATTCTAACTTTTGAGTTTTAAATCCCTAAGTAGCATTTCCAAACTCATTTCCAACAATAAAAATCTGTCCTGGCATAACTATACCAAAACAGATGTCGTTGGCAACTATTCTCATCTTGGTGTACTATCGAGTAGTACGTAGCTCTACACAATAATCTCAAGTCAGTACTGTAATCTGTAGCTTATAGTACAAACATCAAGAGTAGTGCATAGTTACTACGATACATTCCAATAGATCATATTTTCCTATATTTTATCCTTTTCGAATTCACTAATATCTAAAACTTATTCTGATTACAATATCCATTAATAATTACTAACTGTAACATCTTTACCCTCGTCTAGAGCAAGTCTATTATTGCAACTTACTTTTAGGTCCTCTTGCCTTACATTAATTAGGCTTGCCAATTAGCTTTATAATTTATGGTGTGTTAGAAAATACTTTTCGCTGACAAACTCTTCCAAAACTAATTTCACTCATTATCACAATCCTTATCTTAAAGGACTAATCACTAATGTATCAAAATTTATTCCCATTTAAAGGAATAGCAACAAAACATATAATTCTAACACTAACATATAAATAAGTAGTGCTGGGATCAAATATTATGTAACACCCTCACTGTAGCGATTTTGTACATTCTACTGTTCTAGTGACCGGTGTCGGTCTAGACAGCTAGAACATCTGGAAAAATATTTAGACTAGAGTGAGGAGTCATAAATAGACCAAATAATAGTAAGAAAAATATAAGAAAAATTTTTTAAACAAAATAAAACTAAGTTAAATGAGCCGGTACCCTAATGATGGGTAACCTAGTGGGAAGTTGCGTTCTTCGCAACTAGAAAGCCTAAGCTCATGAGAAAATTCATGAAATAATTTTTGGGACTCCAGAGAAGAGTCATTGAGGTTTCTATGGCATTAGAATGCCAAGAAAAGGCTTAGAAAAAATTTTAGATCGGTACGGATGATTTTGGCTAAATAAGCCAAACGGCGGGCATTTTGGTCATTTCGTCTTCAGAGATGATTTTTGGCTGACTTGTCTAGTTAAGTAAATAGTTATTATAATATAAAATGTGAATAAATATTGCTAAAAATTAAATTAAAAATGAGTAGAGAAGAAAAAGAAAGAAAATGAAGGAAAATACCTAATTATGACATCACATGATTTCATTAAGAAGGCCTCCACCAATCACAACACAATAAGCATATTTAAAATTATTAAAAAGGAGATAAAAACAAAAACAAAACAGCCATCTTCCTCATTTGTCTCTCATTGCCGGAAATCTCTTATCTTTCTCTCTTCCATGAAAAAAATTTCTTCATCTCTCTTAATTTTCATTGATTTCCCTCCACAAAACCTTAGACCTCCTTCATTAAAACTTGTCTACACCACTTGGAAAGGTGTTTGACTGCTAAGAAAGCAAAAGAAAGTGAAGGAAATTGAAGGGAGAAAATCTCTCCATAAAGGTTAGTGCTATCTCTCTCTCTCTTTTCTTGTTTTCATGTTAGGATACAAAATAAATCAACTAGAAATTGTGGAAAAAGAAGAAAAATATGCATGATAGGACCACTTCAAATTTTGGCAGCCAAGAAAGTGTGAGGGTTTTGATGATTTACTTACAATTAAATTTGTGTATTGATGTCAATTGATGTGCATATAAGGATTGGAGTTAGGGATTTTAAGAGTTGCATGAGATTGAGACTTTGATTAATTAGGGTTTGTGATGAATTGAGGGTTATTGTATTTTAATGTTATGTGGAGTTTTAATGGTCAATTAGTGACCATTTGGCTGAGTATAATGAGGAATTGAAGTGAATTGTAGCTTTGAATGTAAGGTTTGGTGTGCTACCTTGAGTGCCCTGCAAGTCTGGAAGTGAGTCCAGCATGTTTGGGCAGCTATAACTTGAGTTGTGTAGGTTCAATTGGTGCAAGGCCAATTGGACATGAAACTAGACACATAATGGCACAACTTTAGTGAAGAAACTCTTCCCAGAAACCAAAACAAGTTAACCTAAAAATTACCCTAATCCGGGTGACCAACATGCTGTCCCTGGAAAATGACCAAATGAATAATATTTGTTCAAATGGTCATAACTCAGAGTAGAAAAATTTAATTGATATGAAATTTTTCCAGTAGAAAGCTGAGACATATACCTACAACTTTCATGAAGAACACAAACTCAAATTTTGAACCTAACCAATTCAAACTACTAGTCAAAGTTAGCATACCAAATCTGGCAGAATCAAATTGCCCAGAAATTCTGGTACAGGTCACTCTAGCCAGTTATGGTAAAATGACCATAACTTGAGCTACAAAACTCCAAATGGAGTGATTCAAAAAGGGATTTAAAGAAGACACAATAAGGAACAACTTTGATGAAGAAAAGTTAGCCCAGTTTCTACTGTAAAATTGTTTAATGGAATAGTAAACTTAAGTAATCAAAATTGAAAATTTAGAAATGCATCTAGGGGACTTTAAATTGCAATTGGCAATTAATACTAGCAAATGTAAAACTCAAAAAGTGGGATCTTGGTGTAATTAGAATTAACATATCCATTAAGTATGCAAAAGTCAACATTTTGGTTGACTAGTAAGGTAAATAGTAATCAAAATGATTAGCAAACTAAGATGAAGACCTAGAACCAATTCTAAGCTTAAATGCTTAGAATTGTATGACAAATGTGGACTATGCATCCTAGTCAAAATTGTTAAAGGGAAATTAAGGCCATAAATTTGAAATCCATGAAATGTTCATGGATTGCTTGAAGCATGAAAAGTAAGTCACCTAATTGATGTGAATAGATAGTTAGGGCTTATATGCCCATCACAAATTGAATTTATAAAATGTTAGTAATTTAACTTGAAATATAAAATTTGTAATTACATAAGTAGATTTTTTAATGTATAAATGAGAAAGGAAAAATGTTTCGAATACAATGATACATGTGAACTATTGTTTTGAATTGTGATCAATATGAATGACATAATGAATAAATAAATGAATCATATTAATGTATGAATGAGACATTAGTTCTCATTATTGTAGAAAGGAAAAGTACTTTGAGTATAATGGTACAAAAGGATAATTGATGTGAATTGTGATCATATAAATGGTCAAATGAATGTATAAATTATAATTAAAATTTATTATGAAATAATGAAGTCATAAAACACAATATATTAATATTTAATGATATTATGTGCCCTTGTATTGCCTAGAGATATGTGTCAGATTGGATAGATTGGTATGCCAATAGGGTATTATTTTAGCAGTACTGCAAAAGGCTTTATGCCTGTATTCAAGGCTTTATGCCTGTATTTATGGCTTTATGCCCGTATTCATGGCTTTTATGCATGTATTCATGGCTTTTATGCCCGATTATGTGTTATCATGGCTTTTTAACCATACTGACTGCATACGTGGTTGACGTTTCGCGTCCCATAGTATAACGGCCTAAGGCACTACGGTGTCCAGTACCAACGACCCATTATCTAGTTTAGTCAGCCTCTCATAGGTTACTTGGGTAGTCTAATTTATTAAAATAAGTTATGAATATTAGCAATTAAAAATGCTAGAAAGAAAATAAATGAGTAAAAAGTTTTGAAATAAGTTAGATTAGCTCTAAAAATTTGTTTCGTAGAATGGTCTGAAGTAAATTAAATTAGTTCAAAAAAAATTTTAAATATTATGAAATGATTGTAAGCAACTTAGAAAGTATCAAGGAAGTGATAAAAAGACTAGTAGAAGAATTATAACTTAAATAATATTACAAATGTGACTTACATAAGAATATAAGTATAAGTTAAATTTTAGATTATTCATATATGGTACACTATTAATGCAAATTTTTGAACTGAGCACCTCCAAAGAAGAACATGGCAGGATAGAGGACAGTTAATATTAGAAACTAAATTAATTGTAAATCTAAATAATTCAAACTATGGTTTATTTCTACCTTTATTTGTATATTATTATTTTCTTGCTATATTATTGCACCACTAAGCAGCAATGCTTAGCGCGATGTATTCGTTTCCTCGCGCAGGTACTGAAGTTAAAGCCCAGCGAATACTAAACAGAGATTTTGGAGTTCTAATCTACAGAGTGTTTCAGGTTGTCACCTTCTCAACAATGCATGTAGATAGGGCCCATATAGATCATATTATGTATTTTGTACATTATAATTATTTATTATTTGTAATGTACATTATGAATTGTATGTTGAAATACCTATTATGGAACTGTAATTAATTTGTAGATCATGTAAATTATGAATTTATGTAATCAGTTTGTAAATCATGCAAATTAATGAAACTTGATAATTTATATATATAAATTATGCATGAATGGAAATGAATATGAAATTGAGATATATGATTGAGATTTGAAATATGAGATGGTTATGAGAATAATTGATGAGATAATTATGATTAGCATGAATGAGATTTTTATTGTAAAATATTATTGAAAATTTCAAACAGGTGAATGATGAAATGCGCCAAATAGAAATAAAATAGGGAAACTCTGCTGGTTTCTCCGTCAAAATAAAATAATTGATATTAAAAGATAATAACTTAAAAATGATAAAAGGAATAAAGTAAGATAAGATAAGGTGCTCCGACACCGAATGTAGCACGTTTCGCTCGGCTACACTGTAGTCGGGTGAGGGGTGTTACATAATAACTAATTGTTTCCTCCAAAATTAAGAACTTACCAGCAGCTACATCCAAAGTTTCTGCTCTTTCCCCTTGGCACATAGTGGACGCTCTGACTAGTGCGCTAATATATTCGGGTTGATTCAATGTGTTATGGTTGTGAGGAGTACCAACTCTATTTCTATCTCGACTCTGACCGACTGTCTATAAACTCCGGAGAGCAGATCGAGGTGCTCTAGTACAATCTCTAACAAAGTGTCCAAGCTTTCTATAATTGTAGCAAGCTCCAGTGGCTTTACGACAAATAACCCCATGTAGTTTGCCACAAGAGTTACAGATACGAGGAGGATAGGAACTTCTGGTTATTCGACGACTAGGTCTTGGTGGTCTCTACCCTGATGATCTGCCTCTATCAGATCCATAACCACTAGTGTGACAACCCTTACCCGTCTACAGTGTAGCCGAGCAAGTTATGCCACTCAGTGTGTCGGAACATCAATTCATGTTTTAATTTCAATTTATCCCTTTTTATTTATTTATTTACAATTTTTGAAAAAAATCTATATTTACCGTAAATTTTATAGAAAATCCGGCAGAGTGCCGGCTATATTTTGGAAAACAGTTCTTCTGTACCTGTTTAAAAACACTCCCAATATAATTACAATATCAATCTCAATCATTTCTCAAATCAATTCAGTATTCCAAAATTTACATTCAACTCATATTCACCAAGTTCAATGAGAAATACCCATATTTAATTCTGAGCACAGTTCATAGATAATTACAGCAAAAATATAAGTGCATGAGTTTATAATGTACATAATAAAAGTTTACAAAATACAAAATAACAAAATATCAAAATATCCCAGATGGCCTAATGTCCTACCAAATGCACTGCAATGTGAGGTGACTCTGAACTCTGAGTGCAGATATGATGGCTCACCCAGTATGCGGTCTGCTGGACTCCCCAGCTAAATCTCCAGTACCTGCACGTAGCAAAAGCGACGCGCTAAGCAATTATGCTTAGTGGTGACAATATAAAATAGAATAAAATAAAATATGCAGAATGTAGGTTTACATTTTTGGGTGGACTAAATTTCAAATATTTATTGCAATATTATTCGATTAAAGTTGAGTAAGATTTATTAACACTGCCCGAGTAGCCTATACTAGTTGACTGGACTGGATAAACGAGTAAACTGGCACAGGGTACTAAGTACCTCGGACCATCACACCATCGGTCACATTATGTCTCCCGGTGTGCAACAGAACAGCCAATAAGCTATAATAATTATCGGGGGTTAAACCCAAGTATAACAACTCACTATCATAGCCAAAGGCTATTATGTTACAAAATGGCATGGGATGCCATGAAATACAGAACGGCATGAAGCCATATGCAGTACTGCTAACAGAACCCTATTGGCATGCCAACCTATCCAAACCAATCACATTAGGACTACTAGGGCATTTAACACTTTTAATTTGTGTAATTCTTTGAAATTGAAATTTTAATGATTACTATTCATTTCATTAGTCAACCAAAATGTTGACTTTTGCATTGACAATAGGTAAATTAGGTTAAATATCATCAACATACCACATTTTACATTTTAAACTTGTTGGTATTGGTTGCCAACACCATCTCTAAGCTTAATGATAATTAGACAAAATTTTCAGCTTTCATGCTTTAACTTTACTATTCCATTAGTCATCTTTGCAGTGGTATTTTGGAAAAGTGATCAACATGAAAGTTGTTCCTTATTTTGTCTAGATGAATTTATTTTTTTGAATCACTCCATTTGGAGTTTTGTAGCTCAAGTTATGGCCTAAACACCATAACTGGCCGGATTGGGCAGATTCCAAAATTCTGGGCAAAACTGATTCTGCCAGATTTGGTGTCTCAAGATTGGGTGGGCAATTTTACTAGATTATGATCACAATTTGGGTCAGGTTTCTTCATGAAAGTTGTTGGTCTATATGTCACCTTGTTGCTGGTAAAAGTTCAGGTCAATTGGACCTTTCTACATTGAGTTATGGCCAAATGACCAAACACTGTTCATTTGGTCATTTTGCCCAGGCAGAGCCCGAATTAGGGCAAGCTTTTGGTCAAGTTGGTTTGGTTTTTTGGGCATGGTTTCTTCATCAAAGTTGTGCCATTATGTGTCTAGTTTTATGTCCAATTGGCCAAACACCAATTGAACCTCTACAATTCAAGTTATGGCTGTCCAAACAGGCTGGACTCACAGCCACACCTGCAGGTCACCCAAGGCAGCCACTCCAACCTCAAACCCCACAACCCAATTCACTTCATTTTTTATTCAACCCAAACCAAATGGTCACTAATTGACCATTAAAATCTACTTCCCTCATCACAAGATCAAGGTGTCATTTCCCACTCCAAACCCTAACTCAACATTATCAAACATGCACTTTTACTATATTTCATCAATCTACTTAACAAATACATATTGTGGGCAGCCCTAATACCCTTTTAACTTCATTAACTCAACACCATCAAACCCTAACCATGGCTGCCAAAAATAAGAGATGGCATACAAGTGGTATTTAACCAATTTCCTTTGTCATTTGCACTAATTTAAAGCCTTTAAACATGAATTTAAAGTGAAATACACAAGGTTAGGTCACTAACCTCTAATGGAGTGATTTTCCTCCTTGCTCAAAGTCTTAGTTTCCTTTCCTTTTTGCTCCCACAATAATCACCAAGATGATAGAATGAATTTTTGTATTGGTAATTAGGTTTTTTAGTGGAAGAAAGCTAAGAAAAATGAGAAATTGAAAGTTGTTAATGGTGGAATGGGTAAGGGTGAGTGGCGGCATGAAGAAGAAGATAGGGAGATGATTTTTTGTTTCTAGAATTCTGCCTTCTTTACTCATTTTATTTCATTTTAATGGTCTTGCTTAAATTTGATTGGCCCATACACTTTTAATTACCTCATGCTTACATAAGCATGAGGTAATAAATCCCATTATCTTGTTTATTTTTCTTTCATTTCTTATTCATTTTTAAATCAATTTTGATTAATATTTGTTCACATTTTATGTCATATAATTTATTTACATAAATGGACAAGTTGGTCAAAAATCATATCTGAAGACGAAATGACCAAAATGCCCTCCGTTTGGCTTACTGAGCTAAAATTGTGTGTACCGATAGAAAAATTTTTCTATGTATTTTCTTGGCATTCTAATGCCATAAGAACCTCAATAACCCTTCTCTGGAGTCTTAAAAATTATTTTATAATTTTTCCCCCTGGTCTAGGGCCGCTAACGGCCTTCACCGTCACTTCCCCTTCGGGTTACCCATCCCTGGTGTTTCGGCTCGTTTAACCTTAGTGTATTTGATTTCTAAAATTTTTCCTAAATTTTTCTTATTAATATTTGAGTTAATTATAGTCCCTCACTTTAGTTTAAATATTTTTCCATACATTCTAGCTGTCCAGACCGACACCGATCACCTAACAAAGAGATGCATTTGACTAGCTAAAGTGAGGATGTTACAACTCTTCCCCTCTAATAAAAATTTCGTCCTCGAAATTTACCTGATGCAAACAGTTGAGGGAATTGTTGCCTCATCATCTCTTCACTTTCCCAAGTTGCCTCCTCGGTGTTGTGGTGCTTCCAAAGCACTTTCACCAGTGGAATCTGCTTATGCCTCAACTTTTTTACTTCCCGAGCTAGGATTCGTATGGGTTCCTCTTCATATGTCAAATCCGATTGTACTTCAATTTCTTCCATGGAGATGACATGTGAAGGATCTGAGCGGTATCGTCTTAGCATAGACACGTGGAACACATTGTGGATCTTATCCAGCTCTGGTGGTAAAGTTAGCCTGTAGGCTACTGGTCCCACACGTTCAATGACTTCATATGGGCCAATAAACCTAGGGCTCAACTTACCTTTTCTTCCGAACCTCAATATTTTCTTCCATGGTGAGACTTTGAGAAACACTTTATCACCAACGGTATACTCTATCTCTTTTCTCTTCAGATCGGCATAAGACTTCTGTCTATCGGAGGCAATCTTCAGGTTAGCTTTGATTATTTTCACTTTTTCCTCAGTCTGTTTCACCGTGTCCGCCCTACCACTAATCTTCGCCCAATTCAGTCCAAAGACACCGAGTTCTACATTTCCTCCCATACAGTGCTTCATACGGGGCCATTTGGATGCTAGCTTGATAGCTATTGCTGTATGCAAATTCTGCCAGTGGAAGATATCTATCCCAACTTCCCTCAAACTCAATGACACAACTCCTCAGCATATCCTCAAGGACCTGGATTACTCTTTCTAATTGCCCATCCGTCTGAGGATGAAAAGCTGTGCTGAAATGGAGTTGTGTACCCAAGGATTCATGCAACTTCTTCTAGAATCTTGATGTAAACCTTGGGTCTCGGTCAGATATGATAGAAAGTGGGATTCCATGCAGTCTAACTATCTCCCTGATATATAATTCTGCTAGCTTCTCCAGTGAGTAGTCACCCTAATCGGCGAGAAATGTGCCGACTTTCACAATCTATCCACTATTACCCATACTGCATCATGCTTTCTTTGGGTGAGGGGTAGACCACTAACAAAATCCATAGTGACCCGGTCCCATTTCCATTCAGGTATGTTTATAGGCTGTAACAAACCCGATGGAACTTGATGTTCTGCCTTAACTTGCTGACATGTCAAACACTTAGTCACATAGTCAGCTATATCCCTCTTCATACCAGGCCACCAATAATGAGGCTTCAAATCATTATACATTTTTGTGCTCCCTGGGTGCATAGCATAAACACTAGTGTGTGCTTCATTCAGAATATTAGTCTTCAGTTCCCCATCATCTGGTACACACACTCTTCCTCTGTAGTATAGACACCCATTTGCTTTCATCTCATATTCACTTTCCTTCCCCTCAGAAATTTTTCCCACAATGGCCATTAGTTTATTATCTGTCCTCTGCCCATCTTGTATTTGCTGTAGTAGGGTTGGCCTCACTTGTAACTCAGCTAAAATAGCTCCATCTTGAGCTAAGGACAGACAGGCATTTAGTGATCTTAAAGCTGTGATGGACTTCCTGCTCAAAGCATCAGCCACTACATTTGCCTTCCCAGGATGATAATCTATCACACAATCATAGTCCTTCAGGAATTCAATCCATCGCCTTTGTCTAAGGTTGAGCTCCTTCTGGGTTGGCAAATATTTTAGACTCTTGTGGTCTGTATAAATGTAGCATTTTTCACCATATAGATAATGCCTCCATATCTTCAGTGTGAAGATGATTGCTGCTAATTCCAGGTCATGAGTAGGGTAGTTCTGTTCATGTGGCCTTAACTGCCTGGAAGCATAGGCGACCACTTTCCCCTCTTGCATCAATACACACCCTAGCCCATTATGCGAGGCATCACTATAGACCACAAAGTCTTTTCCCGACACTGGCTGTGTTAACACTGGTGCTTCTGTCAACATAGCCTTCACCCTCTCAAAAGTGGCTTGGCACTTGTCATTCCAGCCAAATTTCACATTCTTGTGTAACAACTTTGTAATTGGAGCAGCTATAAGAGAGAACCCCTTCACAAATCGTCTGTAGTATCCAGCTAGCCCCAAGAAACTTCTGACCTCAGTTGTATTTCTAGGAGGCTTCCATTCCATCACTGCTTCTATCTTTTTGGGATCTACTCTAATCCCCTCAGCTGACACTATGTGTCCAAGAAAGGAGATCTCAGTCATCCAAAAATCACACTTGGACAACTTAACATACAGCTTCTTTTCTCGCAGGGTTTGCAGAACAATCCTCAAATGTTCATCATGTTCTTTCCTGGTCTTGGAATACACCAGAATATCATCAATAAAGACCACTACAAACCGATCTAAGTATGGATGGAAGATACGGTTTATAAGGTCCATAAATGCTGCTGGTGCATTTGTTAACCCAAACGGCATCACTAGAAATTCATAATGCCCATACCGGGTTCTGAATGCAGTTTTTGACACATCTGCATCCTTTACCCTCAACTGATGATACCCTGATCTGAGATCAATTTTCGAAAATACACCGGCTCCCTTCAACTGATCAAACAAATCGTCAATTCTGGGCAATGGATATTTATTCTTCACAGTTACTTTATTCAACTGTCGGTAATCAACACACAATCTCAAGGTTCCATCCTTCTTCTTCACAAATAGCACCGGAGCTCCCCATGGTGACACACTGGGGCGTATGAACCCCTTATCAAGCAACTCTTGCAACTGAATTTTCAACTCCCTCAATTCAGTAGGTGCCATCCTATAAGGAGCAATAGAAATGGGTGCTGTACCCGGCATTACATCAATAGCAAACTCGACTTCCCTTTCTGGTGGTAAACCAGGCAACTCCTCAAGGAACACATCTGGGAAGTCTCTTACTGTGAGTATATCACACAAGTTTGGCTTAGCTTGCTTAGTATCAACCACGTGTGCTAGGTAAGCTTCACAGCCTTTTCTCATCAATCTTCTTGCAACTGTGGCTGAGATAACATGGACAGGAAATCTGTCCTTTCACCCACAACAATGATCTCATTACCCTCAGAAGTTTTCAGAGAAATCCTCTTCAATTTGCAATCAACTATTGCCTGATGATGTGACAACCAGTCCATTCCCAAAATCACGTCAAACTCGTGGAAGGGCAATTCAATTAGGTCTGCCGAGAATTCATACCCCTGAATCCTCAACGGGCAACCTTTATACACCTTATTCACTACCACACTGTGGCCTAGTGGATTTGTGACCAGAATGTCTTGATCACTCTCCTCTCCGAAACTCCTCTCTATGGATAGTTTGATGCAAATGTAGGAATGAGTGGATCTGGATCCACCAATGCATATACGTATGTTGTAGAGGGAAAACGCACTCGATGACATCCGGCATCTTGCTCCTCCCGAGCTCGATGGCATATGCCTTAGCCGGCATTCTAGTGTCCGGCCTCACCGACTCGGATGCAGGCCTTAGTGATGGACCAGCTACCTCAGGTTTACCAGGCTTCCTACCTCTTTGTGGTGCAGGAGCAGGTCTGTTAGTTTGTGTTGGAGCAACTGTAGTAGTCCTCTTCGGACAATTCTTGATCTAATGTTCTGTTGATCCACACCGTAAGCATGCACCAGTCACTCGCCAACATTCCCCCTTATGCCACTTTTGATAGTACTGACAGGCAGAAGATGCAGGGGCTGGTCCCCTAAACACCGTCCCTGGAGAGCTGCCCATTGATGGTGTGGACTGGCCTCTCCTAGGTGTAAATCGTGGTGCAGGCCTCGAGACCGACCACGACCTGTGGTGGTCCTGAACTCTGAGCAGGAGGACCCTTACTCTTTTTACTGGGAGCAGAGAATGCACTGGACTGACCCGGACCTCTCTTCTGCTGTCTTTCCCTTCTATTTTGTTCATTGATTCTAACTCTTTCCACTTTTGATGCAAAGATCCACGGCTTTAGAAAATCCGTATTCTCCAAAGGTCTTGTGATCATGACTTTGATGTTGTCATTAAGCCCTTCCTCAAACCGTCTGCACCTCTCTGCCTCGGTAGGGACTATCTCCCTCCCATACCGGCTCAATCTGACAAATTCACGCTCATACTCCGCCACTGACAACTGTCTCTGTCTCAGACTGATAAATTCCCTTCTTCGCTCCTCTAAATACACTTTGCTAATATATTTTTTCCTGAACTCCGCAAGGAAGAATTCCCAGGTGATCCGTTTCGGTTGCACCTCACTGGTTACTGTGTCCCACCACTGATATGCGTCATCTTGAAGTAGGGACACAACACCCACTGAGTTACGCTCAAAGGGTGCGATTCAATTTGTTTGATACTCGATGGTTCTGTCCAACCAATTTTCTACAGCCATGGGATCATCCTCCCTTTTTCCAAAGAAGTCTACAGCCCCATATTTTCGCAATTTCTCCAAATGGGAATTCTGTGGGGCTGGTGGAGGTTATGGCTGTGGTTGTGGTGGTGGAATTGTCCCCATCATTTGCCGATAGAATTCGGTCATTTGTTGGAATAGAGCAAACTGAGGTTGAGTAGGCGCCTCAGCTGCTGGTGGAGTAGATTCTCCCCTGCCCCCAGACTCAGCCCTTAGTGGAGCATGACTCTCCACCTCTTTATCAATTGCTCTTTGCGAAGCAGGATCCATGTCCTATTCAAAATAAGAAGACAAACAGACTGCATCAGTGTCACCTCAACATTTACAAATGCAATGCAATGGTATGTACTCTATCTAGGCCCAAAAACGCCTAAACCGATGCTCTGATACCACTAAATGTGACACCTCTTACCCGTCTACAGTGTAACCGAGCAAGTTATGCCACTCAGTGTGTCGGAACATCAATTCATGTTTTAATTTCAATTTATCCCTTTTTATTTATTTATTTATTTACAATTTTTGAAAAAAATCTATATTTACCGCAAATTTTATAAAAAATCCGGCAGAGTGCCGGCTATATTTTGGAAAACAGTTCTTCTGCACCTGTTTAAAAACACTCCCAATATAATTACAATCTCAATCTCAATCATTTCTCAAATCAATTCAGTATTCCAAAATTTACATTCAACTCATATTCACCAAGTTCAATGAGAAATACCCATATTTAATTCTGAGCACAGTTCATAGATAATTACAGCAAAAATATAAGTACATGAGTTTATAATGTACATAATAAAAGTTTACAAAATACAAAATAACAAAATATCAAAATATCCCAGATGGCCTAATGTCCTACCAAATGCACTGCAATGTGAGGTGACTCTGAACTCTGAGTGCAGATATGATGGCTCACCCAGTATGCGGTCTACTGGACTCCCCAGCTAAATCTCCAGTACCTGCGCGTAGCAAAAGCGACGCGCTAAGCAATTCTGCTTAGTGGTGACAATATAAAATAGAATAAAATAAAATATAATAAAATATGCAGAATGTAGGTTTACATTTTTTGGTGGACTAAATTTTAAATATTTATTGCAATATTATTCGATTAAAGTTGAGAAAGATTTATTAACACTGCCCGAGTAACCTATACTAGTTGACTGGACTGGATAAACGGGTAAACTGGCACAGGGTACTAAGTACCTCGGACCATCACACCATCGGTCACATTGTGTCTCCCGGTGTGCAACAGAACAACTAATAAGCTGTAATAATTATCGGGGGTTAAACCCAAGTATAACAACTCACTATCATAGCCAAAGGCTATTATGTTACAGAATGGCATGGGATGCCATGAAATACAAAACGACATGAAGCCATATGCAGTACTGCTAACAGAACCCTATTGGCATGCCAACCTATCCAAACCAATCACATTAGGACTACTAGGGCATTTAACACTTTTAATTTGTGTAATTCTTTGAAATTGAAATTTTAATGATTACTATTCATTTCATTAGTCAACCAAAATGTTGACTTTTGCATTGACAATAGGTAAATTAGGTTAAATATCATCAACATACCACATTTTACATTTTAAACTTGTTGGTATTGGTTGCCAACACCATCTCTAAGCTTAATGATAATTAGACAAAATTTTCAATTTTCATGCTTTAACTTTATTATTCCATTAGTCACCTTTGCAGTGGTATTTTGGAAAAGTGATCAACATGAAAGTTGTTCCTTATTTTGTCTAGATGAATTTTTTTTTGAATCACTCCATTTGGAGTTTTGTAGCTTAAGTTATGGCCTAAACACCATAACTGGCCGGATTGGGCAGATTCCAAAATTCTGGGCAAAACTGATTCTGCCAGATTTGGTGTCTCAAGTTTGGGTGGGCAATTTGACTAGATTATGATCATAATTTGGGTCAGATTTCTTCATGAAAGTTGTTGGCCTATATGTCACCTTGTTGCTGGTAAAATTTCAGGTCAATTGGACCTTTCTTAATTGAGTTATGGCCAAATGACCAAACACTGTTCATTTGGTCATTTTGCCCAGGCAGAGTGCAGGTCACCCGAATTAGGGCAAGCTTTTGGTCAAGTTAGTTTGGTTTTATGGGCATGGTTTCTCCATCAAAGTTGTGCCATTATGTGTCTAGGTTTATGTCCAATTGGCCAAACACCAATTGAACCTCTACAATTCAAGTTATGGCTATCGAAACAGGCTAGACTCACAGCCACACCTGCAGGTCACCCAAGGCAGCCACTCCAACCTCAAACCCCACAACCCAATTCACTTCATTTTTTATTCAACCCAAACCAAATGGTCACTAATTTACCATTAAAATCTACTTCCCTCATCACAAGATCAAGGTCTCATTTCCCACTCCAAACCCTAACTCAACATTATCAAACATGCACTTTTACTTTATTTCATCAATCTACTTAACAAATACATATTGTGGCCAGCCCTAATACCCTTTTAACTTCATTAAAATCAACACCATCAAACCCTAACCATGGCTGCCAAAAATAAGAGATGGCATACAAGTGGTATTTAACCAATTTCCTTTGTCATTTGCACTAATTTAAAGCCTTTAAACATGAATTTAAAGTGAAATACACAAGGTTAGGTCACTAACCTCTAATGGAGTGATTTTCCTCCTTGCTCAAAGTCTTAGTTTCCTTTCCTTTTTGCTCCCACAATAATCACCAAGATGATAGAATGAATTTTTGTATTGGTAATTAGGGTTTTTAGTGGAAGAAAGCTAAGAAAAATGAGAAATGGAAAGTTGTTAATGGTGGAATGGGTAAGGGTGAGTGGCGGCATGAAGAAGAAGATAGGGAGCTGATTTTTTGTTTCTAGAATTCTGCCTTCTTTACTCATTTTATTTCATTTTAATGGTCTTGCTTAAATTTGATTGGCCCATACACTTTTAATTACCTCATGCTTACATAAGCATGAGGTAATAAATCCCATTATCTTGTTTATTTTTCTTTCATTTCTTATTCATTTTTAAATCAATTTTGATTAATATTTGTTCACATTTTATGTCATATAATTCATTTACATAAATGGACAAGTAGGTCAAAAATCATCTTTGAAGACGAAATGACCAAAATGCCCTCCGTTTGGCTTACCGAGCTAAAATTGTGTGTACCGATAGAAAAATTTTTCTAAGTATTTTCTTGGCATTCTAATGCCATAAGAACCTCAATAACCCTTCTCTGGAGTCTCAAAAATTATTTTATAATTTTTCCCCCTGGTCTAGGGCCGCTAACGGCCTTCACCGTCACTTCCCCTTCGGGTTATCCATCCCTGGTGTTTCGGCTCGTTTAACCTTAATGTATTTGATTTCTAAAATTTTTCCAAAATTTTTCTTATTAATATTTGAGTTAATTATAGTCCCTCACTTTAGTTTAAATATTTTTCCATACATTCTAGCTGTCCGGACCGACACCGATCACCGGAACCGTAGACTGTACAGACTAGCTAAAGTGAGGATGTTACAACTAGGCTCTCCAATGTTCTTCCTTTTTCCCAATTTACTATTTGAACTTTGATCACTAGGTCTTTTATTCTTCTCTATTTCATATTGCCCTTGTGGGTGTTGGGTTTGTACTTGGGCTTGGGCTAACAGATTATCAGCTATTTATTGAAAGAAAGTGGCCATTTGCTGGGCCATTTTGTGTAGTAATTTGTATAGGTGGGGCTGGTAAAGTTAAGCCTCCGACTCTCTGAGGGGCTGGGGCCTCACCTTGTACTTTCGCTATCACAGACTATTCTATTCTCTCACCCTTCTCTTCCATATATTTTCATAGGATTTTTTATTTCCTGCACAACTAACACAAGGAGATTTCTCTCCATTAGTTCATATTTATGATGTAAATGTACTATATGTATCAAACATTTGAGTAGTTGTATTTACCGACAAAAAGATTTCAAATTCACAGTTCAAAAATTACGTTAAAACCATTGCTCTGATACCACTAAACATGTCACACCCTACTCCTTCGTAAGATGTAACATGATCCCGTAGTACACCTAATGAATTACCATACTTCGCCTACCAGTAACCCATTAAATATACTATAAGGAATTTTAAATCAATTTTCATGAAATTTAAAACATCGATTAAATCTGGTGTTATAAAAATTTTTCAAAATTTCGGTAGAGTGCCGGTTGTATTTTGAGAAAACAGTTCTTCAAACCTGAAAAGGAAAATACTCCCAATATGTTTTCTCAAATACAAGTCCAATAAACTTCATTTCATCTCACAATTCAATCTCAATAATCAAATCATTTCATTTTCAAACCAACCTCATCATAAAAGAAACATTTCATTAATTACAAGACTCAAAAATTAATATTACAAAACTATTCAGGTAAATAAAATCTCAAATTTACATTTACAATAATTTACATTTAATTACATATCAAAATATGTTACAAGAGTTTTTATACAACTGCTTAAATAATTTACATACATTTTATTACATGCATACATCAAAACCTATGTACATGGGTATATCCATGATATACCTGGAGCTTATCTGAATATGTCTTCAAAAAAGCTTACTCATCTGCTCTATGCTCTTTTCACCTGCGACAGCATACAAAGCTATCGCTGAGTGGTGAACTCAGTGGTGCACAACTATAATTTAAAACATAGTACAATATACATTGACAAAATTATAACAATTAATTTGAAAGTCTCAAAATTGAATAAAATTCCAAAAGTCAAAATCTTTGTTGCTAATAATATAAATCATTAGTTAAAATGACTTTGAGCAAGAAATTCAATTTATCAAATCACAACTGAACATTTAAAGTAATTCCAGTAATCATGAAAATAAAGATTAATTCAAACAAAATCAATTATGCATAAATCCTATTTGAAATCGAAATTCTTTACTATTCAAAAAATATTATTTATCTCACCAATTATGCAAGACTAATTCGCAAGGGCCATCTTCGGGGTGATTCTAACTCCCTATGGTCGGAGAGGTCGAATCGGATTCTAACTCCCAATGGTCGAGGAGGTCAAATCATCGTGCACAGTATACATCACAATAATGAAACTTCCGAAAGGGCCACAACATAAAATCTTATATCTAACCTCTAATAAGAGGAGAATCTAAGCCTGTGCACGTACCATGGTAATCAAAACAAAGCTAACTCTATTGTCTCCTCAACAAATGAGAGAGATGGGTAATAGCCTAATCAAGCATCTATAGTGAGATACAAAACAATATCATCAATCTCTTTGTCATTTTTGTGAGCATAAATTACAACACAATTCGATTCAAAGTCAATTCTAATATCCAATAATTTTTTTATGCTCATCACAATTCAAAAAATAAATTTGTATTTTTCCATGCAAAGTGCCCATCACAATTCAAAACATATTCTATCACAATTTTCCAAAACATAATTTATTCAATTCACAACATTGCTTAATACTTGTTGAAATACCATTTCACAAAGCTAAATTCATACATACTATAACAATTTCAATAATCATTGAATTAAATCTAATACTTGATAAACATAATACATAAGGAAAATAACGTCATTTAATCATATGAAATATTTAGAATAAAATCAATTAAAAATTAGTTGTGCACAAACCTCTGATGAGTTGCCTCTTGGCCTTGACTCAATGTTCCTTATGCTTTTCAATATTCTTTTCAACTGAAACGCACAATTTAAAGTATTTTAGTACTCAGTTAAATCATTTCTGACAATAAAATCCAATATCTAAATTTTCTTGGTACTATTCCCTTCAATTCATTTCATTAGTCAACCTATAATGTTGACCTTTGATGCACTCTAAGTGAGTCAATTTTAATGTTCCCAATTTGTCACATTTTATAGTCTCTAAGTGTTGGTATATGTTACCAATTTCATTTTAAAGCTTATTGCATTTTATTATAATTATTCATATTTCATGGCCAATGTTTACTATTTATTGGACCAAGCTACAATGTAAATTTAATAGATTTCTCTTCATTAAATTGTTTCTTATTGTGTCTTCTTTAATTTCCTTTTTGAATCATGTCATTTGGATTTGTATAACTCAAGTTATGGTCAATTGACCATAACTAGGTCAATTCTGAATTTTGGTTCCTTCACTAGGCAGTTTTAGTATTACACTTTGCCAATTTTATTTGAGTAGGTTGCTGCCATATTTAGGTCTATTACTCTTCATAGGATATGTTACCCTATGTCTTACAGTCACTAAGAATTTTTTATTGTAATTTTTCAAGTCTTGTAGACTTACTTATGGTCAAGTTATTGGACTGGACTCAATGGTCTTATAGTGATAGGATGTTCAACTAGGGCAGTAGCTTTGACCCAACATTTGAGCTTCTTACATTCATAAGGTGAGGGAGAGGTCTAAAACAAAGTTGAAGGTCTATTTCTTAGCTTTCCAGAATGGTATGGCTTATTTTGTTTGAAAACTTCTAGTGGGAGTTATACTTAAAACACTTTGCTAGAGTTAATGGTCATTTGAACCATTTCCAAATTTGGTATGCCAATTTAATTAAGTTAATTGACCTAGTTCCCTTAGTTTTTGGGTTTTGGTCTAAATACCATTATTATAGACCTATGTCTTAGTGAAAATTTGGCACTAGTTTGAGGGCATTTGGAGTTATATGGACCATGTTATGGTCATTTTACTATTGCTGGTCAAGTTGGACTTATATTGCAAAGTTTAGGTCATTTTTAGGTCAAAGTCAATTCGGCCAGTTTTTGTAACCTAAATTGTGCAAGCATTTTGACTTGGTCCTGCTCATTTTTGGGCTTTGGTGTCTTCATAAGAGTTGTAGATCTATTTCTAGTTTTCCATGGTATAAATTTCAGGTCATTTGGACCTGTTTTGAGTGAGTTATGGCCAAAATACTGACTACTGTTCATATGGTCAAAATTCTGGGTTTTCATGTCATGCAATTCCGGATTTGATTATTCTTTTAGGTCACTTCTAGGCAGAATTTGGACAACACTTTCACATGAAAGTTGGCCTATTTTATGTCTAGTTTCACCTTCAATTAGCCTCATACCAATTGGAGTCGTAACTTTACACTTATAACCTAATTTATACACTGCCAACAATCACAATCTGCATAAGAGAATTTACACTCCCAATTTGGCAATCCTCCTCCTCCCAATACTTCAATATTCATTCTTTGCAGTTATATATTTATTCAACACAATTCCAGCAAAGTAAATTAGGCAGAATACTCAAATAATATAGGCTCCTATGGCTGCCTAAAATTGGGTAGTCCAATAACTCAACAATTCCATCAATTTTCATCACCAATCAACTCATCTCGAGGTAAACATAAACTTTACTTAAGAAAGGAAATGAATTAGACCCTTACCTCTTTTTGGAGCTTGGTCAAACCTTAACAAAACTCCTTTTTTTTGCTCCCAATATGCTGCCCAGGGTATGAGGATAAAGTTTAATGAAAGAACCTTGAAGATTTCATGGCTTTATCTTGGTGGATGAAAGCTTGAAGCTTTGGCCATCCATGGAGTTTTTGGGAGGATTGGATTCTTCTTGAAGATGAAATGAAGAAGAAGAAGTGTCTGAAGTGGGATATGTTGTCCACTTAATCAATATACAAATCTATAGTGCTTCACTAAGGTGGATTAAATATTTAATAATCCAAATTTTCCCTTAATTGTAATTATGCCCCAAACTTCCATTATTTATTTTATGTACCACATTTTTAATTTTCATGACATTTTCAAAGTGTGCTATCACTCATTTTTAATGGAAATTGAGGTCAAAAGGAAACTCTAGGTGTCAATTAACCAAAATGCCCCTATTCGGTTTGTATTCTCGATTTTTTGATAACACTGATTTTTGTTTGTTTCTTGATTTTTTATTTTTCTTTGTATTAATTTATTAATTTTTCTTTGACATTTCTAATGTCATTTATACCTCAATAGATGTTTAATTAAGTCCCAAAAATATTTTTCAGGGTTCCCCGCGGTCCAGGGCTAGTCAACGGTCCTCGTTGTAACTTCCCGATGCGATCACTCATCGCTATAATTTTTGCCTCATTTAACTTAATCACATTTCATTGCTCTTATTTTTCCTTTGTTTTTCTTGTATTTTCCTCTATTGTATTTCATTATTTTATGTCTCCCTACTAACATTTAAATATAATTCTAAGCATCCTAGCTGTCCAGACAGACACTAGTCACTAGAACAGTAGAACGCACTACTGAATGCAGGGGTGTTACAACTGAAAGAGCAGAAGCATGAAAAATACAAGTTTAGATCATTGAATTCAAAAATTTTTCACCCAGGGTCTCATGCATCATGAATGATTTATTTTTATCTATTGGATTTCAATGATAAAGAACATATTAAAACTCTTTTTATATATTTTTGGACCTATATTTGCCATTTAAGATTTTAAAATTAACAGATTAATTCATTAGAACCTTAGATTAGATCAAGAGCAAGTGCACTAACCTTTTTGATGCACTGTAGTGTGTTTAGCACCTTTGGGATGCACCTGGGACACCAGATGTTGTCCCTCTAGCTTGTCCACACCAAGATCACCAATGACAGCCCTTGAACAGCTTCTAAAGCTTTCCCAGTCAATTAGAAAATCAAGTTTTACCTTTTGAGAGATTATAGATGTAAACAGGACACTAGAAACAATTTCTAGTATTTTTAATTCAAGTGATTGTTGGCTAATCTCTTTGAATTTTTGAGAGATGAAGAAGAAGAGAGGGAGAGGCAACCAAAGGTGGTGGAACCTTTGTAAGAATCAACAGATTATATTTTTCTTTTTCATCCTTTCCCTTATATAGCTAGGTCACCACTTAAAACCCTTTCCACATGTCACCTTCTGATTAGCTCTAGGTTTAATTGACCCAATCACATTTTGCCAAGTGTCAAACCTATATTTAATCTTGACTTTAATCATCTTACATGATTAAAAGACATATGGCAAGCTTATGTGTAGTGCTATGTGTCACCATCTCATGGTGCCACATGTCACCCTGTGAAATGACTAAATTACTCCTGTGTCTTAATTTTGAGTTCTCAATCCAAAATAATTATTTCTCTTCTTTTAATCAATTTATATCAAATATAAATTAATTAATTAATCTCTATTAATTAATTTCTCTTTAATTAAATTCATATTTAAACACTTTAAATATAAATTTAACTTATACTATACATCCATTAACCTAGATTTGGTTTCAAGTCATGCTAGGGACTTTGCAATCTAATTGCAAACCAAACCTATTTACTTAATCAATTAAACTCTGTAATTAATTAATTAATTAAATCATATTTAATTTGGTGATTACATGTGTATGTGTGTGACTTACTAGGCTCATCACTAATTGGTAATGAGACATGATATCAACTCTTAACATCATCATAACTCTTTCTTACCATAAATGATTTCTCTAAATTATTTTATGCACCTCATAGACCATGGTTAACACTTAGCATAGCATGCCATGGCCATCCAATTAGTAATAAAGTTTATCTTAAATGAACCTATAATCATATGTTACCATGCACTAGAATCTCTCTGTTACAAAATCCTAATTCGAGCTGGAGTCATGGTTTATGTCAAACCCCATTTGCTATGAATATTATGTTCTCTTTTAATTCCAGTTCTTGATTAAAAAGATTTTCTCATTAGAAACTCTTTTCTGATTAAATCTATTTGTCCTGTCCAGGAACTTGAAACATCAAGAATAATTAAATGAACATAGGATTTTATCCCTATTTACTTAGGGTAACAGATCCCATCTTGATCAACACCTATCTCCATATATAACTAGTAGGAGCCAACACATTCCCATATACTCATACACAGTACAAGTATGAAAGCAGTATCAAACTCAAACCACCTATATACAAGATAACTGTGCTATCTCAGGTCTAAAGATTATATGCACTGATATGATTTATGACAATACATTGATAAGAGTAAACTCTATGTGCTTGTCATAAATGTCATTGGTTCGGCCTATTTATCATGTATAGGTGCCGATCATGTTTGTTATATGGCATGAGACTCACCATTCCATATTATTTACATCTCATATAAATAACTTGGGAACAAACATGGTTACAATCTTTCTGGATAAGTCATGTCCTTATTGTGAAGTATCCTCGATTGTGAACCTATTTATGATACTTTGTGTTAGAAATACTGTCACTCATATTCTTAATAACTTAAGAATAGAATTTCTAACAAAATATCAATGGACCTCTTCTATTACATATAAATATATTATGTAAACAGAAAAGTGAAAATGCCTTTTATTAATAAAACATGTACAAGATACATACTTAATGATATACTCTAGGGCATACTACTAACAATCTCCCACTAGCACTAAAGCCATTCATTACAATACCTTAGACCCATCTTCTCAAGATGTCGGTCTAACTGAGCTTGTGACAAAGGCTTAGTGAATGGATTAGCTGAATTTTTCAGCTGATGCTATTTTTCTGCGTGGCTATATCGCCTTGCCCAACAATCTCTTTGATAATGTGGTAGTGCCTTTCTATGTGTTTGGATTTCTTGTGAGATCGGGGTTCCTTATATCCAAACAGCTTCTTTTACAGCATCTGATGCAGCAATATACTCACCCTCGGTAGTGAAATCAGCAGTCGTGCTCTGTTTAGAACTCTTCCAACTGACTGCACCTCCATTACAAATGAACACATATCCAGAGGTATATTTTCTATCATCGATATCTGATTGGAAATCAGAATCAGTATAACCATCCAATTGCAAGTCTCCACCTCCATATATCATGAATAAATCCTTAGTTCTTCTTAAGTACTTAAAGATATTCTTGACAGCTATCTAGTGTTCCAAACCTGGATTGGATTGATACCTACTAGTCAAACTAACTGAAGGAACAGAAGCGTGAAAAAAACAAGTTTATACCATTGAATTCAAAAATTTTCACCTAGGGTCACATGCATCATGCAAGATTTATTTTTATCTATTTGATTTCAATGATAAACAACATATTAAAACTCTTTTAATATGTTTTTGGATCTGTATTTGCCATTTAAGATTTTAAAATTAATTAGATTAATTTTTAGATCCCTAGATTAAATCAAGAACGATTACACTAACCTCTTGATGCACTACAGCGTGTCTGCGCCTTTGAGATTCGTCTTCAGGACACCAGATGTTGTCCCTCTAGCTTGTCCACACCAAGAACACCTATGGCAGCCCTTGAACAGCTTCTAAAGCCTTTTCTATTAATTAGAAATTCAAGTTCTTCCTTTTAAGAGATTAGAGATGTAAACAGGACACTAGAAATAATTCCTAGTGTTCTTAATTCAAGAGATTGATGGCTAATCTCTTTGAATTGATAAGAGATGAAGAAGAAGAGATAAAAACCCTCAAAGTGGCGTGACAAAGGAGTGTGGCTACTGGTTGTGATTTATTTTCTCATAACAACACTTAAATAGCTAGGTTAACACATTAAACCCTTGCCACATGTCACCCTTTGATTAGCTCTAGGTTTAAGTGACCCAATCACATTGTGCCAAGTGTCAAACCTATATTTAATCTTAATTTTAATCATCTTACATGATTAAAAAACATTTGGCAAGCTTATGTGTAATCCCATGTGTCACCATCTCATGGTGCCACGTGTCACACTGCAAAATGACCAAAATGCCCCTGTGTCTTAATTTTGAGTTCTTAACCCAAAATAATTATTTTTCTTCTTCTAATTAATTTATATCAAATATAAATTAATTAATTAATCTCTATTAATTAATTTCTCATTAATTAAATTCATATTTAAACACTTTAAATATAAATTTAACTTATATTATACATCTAATAATCTAGATTTGGTTTCAAGTCATGCTAGGGACTTTGCAATCTAATTGCAAACCAAACCTATTTAATTAATCAATTAAACTCTTTAATTAATTAATTAAATCATATTTAAATAGGTGATAACTTGTGTATGTGTGTGACTTACTAGGCTCATCACTAATTGGCAATGAGACATGATATCAACTCTTAATATCATCAGAACTCTTTCTTACCATAAATGATTTCTCTAAATCATTTTATGAACCTCATAGACCATGGTTAACACCTAGCGTAGCATGCCATGGCCACCCAATTAGTAATAAGGTTTACCTTAAATGAACCTATAATCATATGTTACCATTCACTAGAATCTCTCACATACAAAATCCCAACTCAAGCCGAGTCATGGTTTATGTCAAACTCCATTTGCTATGAATATTATGTTCTCTTTTAATTCCAGTTCTTGATTAAAAGATTTTCTCATCGTAAACTTTTTCGAATAAATCTATCTGTCTGGCCAGAACTTGAAACATCAAGAACAATTAAATGAACATAGGATTTTATCTCTATTTACTTAGAGGAACAGATTCCATCTTGATCAACACCTACCTCCATATATAACTAGTAGGAGCCAACACATGCCCATATACCCATACACAGTACAAGTATGAAAGCAGTATCAAACTCAAACTACCTATATACAAGATAATTGTGCTATCTCAGGTCTAAAGATTATATGCACTGATATGATTTATGACAAAACATTGACAAGAGTAAACTCCATGTGCTTGTCATAAGTGTCACTGGTTCGGCCTACTTATCATTTATAAGTGCCTATCATGTTTGTTATATGGCATGAGACTCACCATTCCATCTTATTTATATCTCATATAAATAACTTGGGAACAAACATGAATACAATCTTTCTGGATAAGTCATGTCCTTATTATGAAGTATCCTCGATTGTGAACCTATTTATGATACTTTGTGCTAGAAATATTGTCACTCATATTCTTAACAACTTAAGAATAATATTTCTAACAAAATATCAATGGACCTTTTCTATTACACATAAATATATTATGTAAACGGAAAAGTGGAAATGTCTTTTATTAATAAAAATATGTACAAGATACATACTAAATGATATGCTCTAGGGCATACTACTAACACTAACAGCATATGCAATATCCGGCCTAGTACACAACATTACATACATCAAACTTCTAATAGCCGAAGCATATGGAATCCTGGCCATTTTATCTCTTTCTTCAGGTGTCTTTGGAGATATCTCTTTAGAAAGGTGGATACCATGTCTCACTAGTAACAATCCTCTCTTAGAATCAAGCATGTTAAACCTCTTTAACACCTTTCCAAGTATAGACATTGGGATAAACCAATTATTCTTTTCACTCTATCTCTATAGATACAAATCCAAAGAATATAGGTTGCCTCTCCTAAGTCTTTCATGGAGAATGTATTTGACAACTATACCTTTATAGTTGTCAACATACCTGTGTCATTTCCTATCAACAGAATATTATCCACATATAAGGCAAGGAAAGTGATAGCACTATTACTAACCTTATTATATACACATGGCTCATCCTCATTTTTGATAAAACCAAATGACTTAATGGCTTCATCAAAACGGATGTTCCAACTCCTCGAAAGTAGTTTTAACCCATATATTGATCACTTTAGTTTGCGCACTTTGGAACCATCTTGGGATTCAAAACCCCTAGGTTGTTCCATGAAAATATTTTCTTCAATGTATCCTTTGAGAAAAAACTATTTTGATATCCATCTGCCAAATCTCATAATCATAGTATGCAGCTATTGCTAATAGAATTCTAATTGATTTAAACATGGCAACAGGTAAGAAAGTATCCTTATAGTCGATTCCTTGCCTTTGGTGAAACCCTTTCGCTACTAGCCTTGCCTTATAGGTCTCTACCTTTCCATCAGAACCAATTTTCTTCTTGAAAACCCATTTGTTTCCTATAGGTATAATACCTTCAGGTGGGTCAACAAGATCCCAAACTTGATTCTTATATATATCTGATATAGCTTCTTCATAGGTAAGTGGATCATCTCCATGATCTACTTCCTCATGAGTAGACAACTCTTGTTCTTCTTCATGAAGGAAACCATATGTCACTGGTGCGTGAGATACCCTGGTTGATCTATGAGGAACAGCTGTAGATGTTTCATCAATAGGTATAGGTTGACTAGATGGTTCTATATCCATCTGATCTGTTGGTTGGTCAGAATTCTCCAATTCCAACTCTATTTGCCTTCCTTTGCCTCTTTCTTGAACAAACTATTGTTCAAAAAATGTGGCATCTCTACTTATCACAACCTTTTGTGACGTAGGGAAATAAAAATAATATCTAAAACTATCTTTTGGATATCCAACAAATCGACCCTTTTCTGATCTGGTTTTCAATTTATCAGTGTTCAGCTTTTTGATATAAGCTGGACAACCCCAAATCTTAACATGTTTAAGACTTGGTTTTCTTCCATTCCATATCTCATAAGGTGTGGAAGATACTGATTTTGATGGAATCCTATTCAGAATATACAAAGCTGATTCTAATGCAAATCCCCAAAAGGAGATTGGCATATTAGTATAGCTCATCATACTACATACCATATCTAATAGGGTAGGATTTCTTCTTTCAGATACACCATATAGCTGTGGTGTTCCTGGAGGAGTCAACTGGGAAAAAATGCCATGCTCTTGCAAGTATTCATCAAATTTAGTACTCAAGCATTCACCTCCTCGATCTGATCGAAGAGCTTTAATACTTTTTCTTGTTTGATTTTCTACTTTAGATTTAAATTCTTTAAACTTTTCAAAGGATTCATGTTTGTATTTCATCAACTACAAATACCCAAACCTCGATTAATCATCCGTAAAGGTAATAAAGTAATCAAAACCGCCTCTAATCTTTTCCATAAATAGACCACATACGTCATTATGTATTAGTTCCAAAATATTTTCAGCTCTTAGTCCTTGTTCAACAAAGGGTGATCTAGTCATTTTGCCCTGAAGGCAGGATTCAAAAGTTGGAGTAGGCTCATAGCCTAATGAGGATAAAATCCCCATTTCCCCAGTTTTGCAATCCTATCTTCTGCAACATGACCTAATCTTAAGTGCCAAATTTATTTTGAACTTGAGTTGATTTTCATCATGGCATTGCATTCTTTTAGATTGCTTGCATTAGATTTGTATTTAGCATTATTATCTAGATAATAAAGTCCATCATGCATATAAATCAAACCAACATATTTATTTTCAAAATAAATATTGCTAACATCATTTATGAACTAGAATTTATAAACATCTCTAGTTAAACTAGATATATAAATGATGTTCTTAAAAGGTATCAGGTACATGCAAAACCTTATTTAAATACAAAAATATGTCCACACATGTATAAAGATTTAGATCCTATGGCTAAGGGTTCAACAGTTGAGCCATTACCAACCCGGAGTCTAATATCTCGTTACTGCATGCTAGTACTACTTGATATACTCTGAGTAGTTCCTATTACTGTGCCCATCCTTCTGGCAATGGAAACATTTTCCTTTGCCTCCATCAGCTTTGGTCTTCCTTTTCTGTTTAGCTATTTTCTTGGAAGGACCAGGAATTTGAGATTTCTTTTTCTTATTGCCTTTCTTCTTGTTGGACTTTCCAGTAGAAGAAGATGCAATTGAAGCTACCGCTTTTCCTTTATTGCCCGATAAATTTTATGGGTAATAATCAGCATGTTAATTAAACTAGCCAAAGCGTATTCCTGCTTAGTCATATGAAAATTTGTCATAAAATTCCCAAATGACTCAAGAAGGGACTGAAGGATCAAATCTGTCTGTAGTTGGAAATCCATGTTAAAGTCAAGATGTTCCAACTGCTCAATCAGCCGAATCATTTTGTGAACATGATCCCCAACATTCTATCCCTCAGACATCCTCATGCAGAACAGCTGCCTAGATATCTCATACCTAGCATTCCTACTGTGCTCACCATACAATTCTTATAGGTGAAGAAGGATCTCACTCGCACTCTGCATGTTTTCATGCTGCTTCTATAACTCATTACTCATGGAAGCAAGCATGTAACACTTGGCTCTCATATTATGCTCCTTCCACTTGTCCAAAGTTTCATGTTCCTCTTGTGTAGCCTTTGGAGGTAAGGGTCCAGGAACATTTGAGTCTAGAACATATCCTATATGTTCAAGGTTCAGGATAAGTTTCAAATTTCTTAGCCAATCAGATAGATTAGGTCCTGTCAACCTATTGTGATCAAGTATGCTTGCAAGGATTTTGGATGGTGGTGGTTGTTCTATGCTCATTTTTATAAGAAAATAATCAGATTAATTAGTAAATGTATAATGTAATTAACCAAAATGATTATAGTCTTTTAATCAAATTGGTCCTCCCACTAACTTAGCAAATCCTACACTTCCAAAGTAAAAAATGGAAATCCTAGTTGGATGGATTTCTAGTAGGTGGTTGAATTCTTATATTCCTATTAATCATCCTCGGGTACATCCATTATTGGAATTACAATAAACTATAAGTGAGCAACTCCTTGCCCATCACATCTCATGTGAGGTTCAATCCTTTACCTAGCCCCTAATGCTCAAAATCTCAGGTACATCCATTATTGATTTATCTTACATTAGTTAAGTTGATCCCATTGAGCCAGTAAACATGTAAATAATTTTAATGTCCTCAAGTACATCCGATATTGGCCACCAAACTATTTACATATTTACAACATCTCATGCTTAACAATTATTCTTAAGAAAATCTCTTAAATTAATTGCATCTTATGCAAGTATTTAAATTTTCTTAAAATAATTGCCTCAATGGAGGGCCCATGTTATAATTACTTTAATTATAACATTTTCAGCTTAATCTTTTGTTTGAAAGATTTTGTGGTCGTCCTAATTACTAATAAGGTCTCACTATGCACATTATCCAATTAGCATGCATATATCATATACTTGCATACATTCCTATACATTTCATGCATTCATGGATAATAAATAAATATGGTATGATCATGGACTTGTCTAAGGGATTCAATTTTGAGCCACCAAGAATTGAATCAGGGCATTCCTAGTTACATTTCATTCATTCATATTATAAGAGTTGCTGAAGGAGTACATAATCAACACTTGATATTGAATTCCTCCCACTGGTCCCACCAATGCTCTTAACCTCCTTGATCTTCTTGCAATCCAATTACGTAGTAATCCTTGGCATACCAAGGTGAATTTACAAGAACTAAATAAATGAAATTACAACCCAAAAATTATTACAAACTTAATAATACATGCCCAAAATAAATTAAAATAAATTAATTAATTTACAACCCAAAGAAACATAAAAGAAATAAATCCAATCACATTGGTCTTTTATAGTCCATGATTAACCATTATGCATATCACTATTTAACAATTAAATAAAACATACATACTTAAATTAAATTAAATATCTCATATTCAACTTAAAAATCCAGATTTGAATATGATTCAAACAAATTTAAAAATTCAAATTTGAATCACATTCGAACAAATTTAAAAATTCAAATTTGAATCACATTCAAACAAATTCAAAAATTCAGATTTGAATCACATTCAAACAACTTCAAAAATTTAGATTTGAATCACATTCAAACAACTTTTAAAATTCAGATTTAAATCACATTCAAACAACTTTAAAAATTCAGATTTGAATCACATTCAAACAACTTTTAAAATTCAAATAACTTTAAAAATTCAGATTTAAATCACATTCAAACGACTTTTAAAATTCAGAATTGAATCAAAATTTAATTGTGTGATTAAAACAACTAATTAAACATTTTAGTTAGTCATAGGATGAACCTTAGATCATGTAACAATTGCAGATTCCAAGGCTAAACCATATGCACCACTTTGGAGACTATTGATGCACACCATTGATGGTGATCAACATCATGCTGCCACCTTTTCTTTTTACAACCAACAATGAATAATCATCTTATGATTAAATCACATAATTAAATCATATATTAAACAATCTAAATGACAAACATAGTGGCTCTGATACCAATTGAAGGAGCGGAAGCATGAAAAACATAACTTTAGATCATTGAATTCAAAAATTTTTCACCTAGGGTTTCATGCATCATGCAAGATTTATTTTTATCTATTTGATTTCAATGATAAACAGCATATTAAAACTCTTTTAATATATTTTTGGATCTACATTTACCATTTAAGATTTTAGAATTAACAGATTAATTCATTATAACCCTAGATTAGATCAAGAACAAGTGCACTAACCTTTTTGATGCACTGCAGTGTGTTTAGCACCTTTGGGATGCGCCTAGGACACCAGATGTTGTCCCTCTAGCTTGTCCACACCAATATCACCAATGGTAGCCCTTGAACAGCTTCTAAAGCTTTCCCAATCAATTAGAAAATCAAGTTTTGCCTTTTGAGAGATTACATATGCAAACAGGACACTAGAAATAATTTCTAGTATTTTTAATTCAAGTGATTGTTGGCTAATCTCTTTGAATTGTTGAGAGATGAAGAATAAGAGAGGGAGAGGTGACCAAAGGTGGCGGCACCTTTGTAAGTTTAACACCCCTATGTTCGGCAGTGCGTTCTACTGTTCCGATGACAGTGTTTGTTCGGACAGCTAGGATGCCTAGAACTACACTTAGTTATGGGTGAGGAGACATAAAATAATGAAATACAAGAAAAGAAAATACAAAAAAAAAAAAAACAAAGGAAAAATAATAGCAATGAAATGTAACCAAGTTAAACGAGCCGAAAACCATAGAGATGGGTGACCGCACCGGGAAGTTGCGGCGTAGACCGTTGACTAGCCTTGGACCGCGAGGAACCCTGAAAAATATTTTTAAGACTTAAATAAACATCTATTGAAGTATAAATTTCATTAGCAATATCAAAGAAAAATTAATTAATTAGTACAAAGAAAAACGAGAAATCGAGAAAACGACAAAACTTGGTGTTACCGAAAAATCGGGAATATAACTCGAATAGGGGCATTTTGGTAAATTGACACCCCGACTTATCTTTTAACCTAAATGTCCATTAAAAATAAATGATATTAAACCTTGAAAATCTCATGAAAATTAAAATGGTGGTACATAGATTAAATAGTAAAAGAAATAAGATAAAATGTGGGAATTTAGAAACTTTGGATTATTAAATCCTTAACCAAACTTAGTGCTCCACTAAGTTAAGTTAGTGGACATTAAAATATCACAAAGAGGGGCAGAAACTTCATCTTCAACCTTGCCTTGCAAACCAGCCGAAATTCTCTCAAATGAAGCTCCCATGGTCGCCCACCTTTCATCCCACCATGCACCCCTCATTTAGTCACCATTTCCTTAAGAGTTCTTCATAAAAGTTATAGTAAACACTTAGGCAGCATACTAGGAGCAAGAAAGTTAAGTTTTGGTGAGGTTTTGAAGAACTTCGAAAGTGGTAAGTGATTGTTTTCAAATCTTGTTTCATTAAAAGTGTAATTAAGGTTGTGGGTAGTTGATTGTAACACCCCCATTTGTATAGCCTGGTATATTTCACTGTTCCGGTGACCGGAGTCGGTCCAAACAATTAAGGAGATTATAACCACACTTAAGACAACTAGAGAAGCCATAACACAAATAATTAGTAATGTCCAATTAGTTAAGTATAAATAAGAAAAACAGAATATAAGAAGTTAAACGAGCCGAGAGTCACAGTGATGGGTGACCTTCTCGGGAAGGATTGCGAAGTCATTTTAAACTCAAATTTTGAACCGTAAAATGTGACGCCATGGTCCTTAGGACCCTTATAAACACAGTGAAAAAGAGAAAATCATGAAAAAGAATTGTTAAGCCAGTCAAATAATTAGGTCAGGAAGCCGAAAGAAATATGGAATTAATTGCAAACCGGGATGAACCGGCGAGGGGCAATTTAGTCAATTGACCCCGAGACCTGACTCCTGACCTAACTGTCAAATAAAATCAGAGAAAAGAAAACTTTGAGATTGAGAATTAAATTAAAGAACTAATAGAAAAAAATAAAAAAAAAAGAAAGAGAAAATGGAAAAGTCAAAAGGTGATGACATCATGCATGACCTTATGCATGATGCCATAAAGAATAAAATTAATTTATTTACTTATTTGGATTTTTGGTCTTCCTAAAGAGATAAAAGACAAAAGAAAAGAAAAGAAAAGAAAAAAAAAATTAAAAGCCTCATCTTCCTTAAAGTGCCGCCTCCCATCCTTCTCTCTCCCTCACTATTGCAAATCTCATTTAAAGCTTGCTTCAAGCTTTGAAACCATCATTAAACCCCAAATCCTCCCATACTTGCTTCACAAAAACTTGATTTAATCACTTGAGGGGAAGATTGGTCATCAAAGAATTAAATAAAATTGAGAGGAAGTGGAAGTTCAAAGACACCTAACAAGGTTAGTAATACAAACTTCAAGTTTTTAGTTTAATTAGTGTGTGTATAGCATCAAGAACATAGAAACAAACTTAAAATGAAAAGAAAAATTGGTTGAGGGACTAAACTGATTTTCGGCCAGCTTGGTTATGAGGATGATTTGCATGAATTGAATGGTTTGAAAGGGGTATATAAACCTTAGTTAGTTGAATGACTATGGTTAAAGGCATGGAATCAAGTAAATGCAAAAATTAGTGTGAATTAGAGTTTGGACATTAGGGTTTAGGGACCAAAAATGTGAAGAAGTGCTAAATGATGTCTTTGACATAGTTTAAGGAGAGAAATGGTCATTTGTGACCTAATTAAGTGTGTTAGAAGTGTTTGAATCAAAGCCAAATTCGGATTGGGTATGCACCATGACCAAAAGTCAACTTTGAGGGACCAAAAATGGAATTTTACAAGTCCAATTGGTATGGGACCAATTGGGAATGAAAATAGGCACTAAATGACACAATTTTCATTTAGGAAGCATGACCAAAAAGTGACTAAAACCTAGTGAACAAGTTGACCAAAGTTAAGAAATCATAGTCTGCCTCTGCACAAATTGACCAAATGAACAGTGTTTGTTCATTCGGTCATAACTCGGGCTAGGCAGGTCAAAATGACCTCAAATTTTACCAGTGGTTAGATGGAATATAGACCTAAAACTTTCATGAAGAACACAAACCCAAATTATGCCATTAACCCAATCAAATTACTGAGCAAATTTGGTGACCTGAACCTGTAGAACTGCAGATTTATCATATGAATAGTAAAGTTTCAATGGCTATAACTCTCTCTAGAAAACTCCGATTTAGGTGATTTTTGAACCAATGGAAACCTAAGAAATAGTATAACATTTCATATGAAGAAAATTAGACCAAATTATGGACTTAACTTGATCAAATTGCTGAACGAAGTTGGATCAATAAATCTATAGAACCAAATTCTGTAGCATGAATAGTAACTGTAATTTGAGTATAACTTGAGCTACAAAACTCCAATTGGAGTGATTCAAAAAGGAAAATAAACTTAAGACAATAGGGAACATTTTCTATGAAGAAATTTTTGCCAAATTCTAATAGTAAAAGGACCAATGAAATAGTGCAACTTAGGACTCCAAAATTGAAAATTTGGCAATTTTGCCTAAAAGACCTAAGTTTTGAGAAAATGACAAAAACCAACAAGTTTAGTGACCAAAATGTGGTATGTGGGTGAATTTGGAATTTCCATACCTATTAAGCCTTAAAAAGTCAACAATTTGACTTGAATAGTATAGTAAATAGTAACCCGAAACACAAAATTTCAAGAAAGTCGAGTTTAACACGTTAGAGTTAGGTAAAAGTGAAGTTAAATTTATTTTTGGATTTATGCGAAGTTATGGTACTGAAACACTGTGAAATTGTGTGTTTCAATGGAAAAGAATACCGGGACAGAACTCGAGGAGTCGAGTCAAGGCCAACAGGCGACTCGTTTGAGGTTTGTGCACAACGTATACTTTTTATAATAATCTTTTGCATACTGTTTTGAATAATGTGAAATATTGGATTATGGCATTCTTATGATGTTTGATTTAAATTGTTGAAAGTTATTATGTAAATTTGAAATGACAATGTTTAGCAAATTGTTAAGATAATTTTTGAAACCACAGTGTCATGACCTATATTTGAACACCTCACTAGCAAGACTAGTGGGGGTAATTAGTTTCGAATTTTGATTCATTCTCTGGAGAAGTGTTGAGGTGTGCCAGTAGAAGAGGATGTGAATGGATATCCATATATTTGAGCTAGCTAGCCTTGTGATGTGATTTCTCTTTAGCCTCTGGCTATTGAGATTCTATTTGTTTCGAATGGCATGATCTAACTGTGGGTTTTATGAAATGTGTTTTGATACTTTGAAATGAACTTGGTTTGCATTAAAATCTCATAATTCATGTGTTTGTGTTAAATGCTCATGTTTAGTTTAATTTTTGAATAAATGTGATTTATATTCTGCATAAAGATTTTTTTTGTATGTTGTGCACCACTGAGTCCTAGTACTCAGCGATAGCTTCTAATGCTGTCGCAGATACAGAGACTGGAGGAGCAGCAGACTGAGCTGCTGAGGTGTGAGGAGCTATCAGCTTAAAGTCATCGGGTATAATTTATACCCTAATTGTAAATATTTCTTTTGATGTATGTATTGCATACAAATGTATGGACATGTAAATGGGTCTTGAGCAGCTTGTACGAAATTTGTATGAAGTTTGTAATAAAGTTTAGTTTATATTCTATTAATGTAATTTTTGTAAGGATGTATATAAATTGTTTTGTCTCTAATGAAATATGAGTGAAACCATTTTATTTAATTTGAATGAAATGTATTGTTAGTATTTTGAGGATAATTGAATTTTGATCTTGAGAAATTGATTAAAATGATTATGGAGTTGTTGAAATGGATTGAGTTTAATTGTGAAATTGAAGTAGTTGTTGAGAAAACAATTTTAGAAGTGCTTTTTACAGTTATTTGAAGAACTGGTTTCTCAAAATACAGACAGAACTCTGTCAAAATTTTATAAAATTTGTAGAAAAATTAAATGGACCAAAAATATTAACTAGATTTACTTTTAATCATATGTTTTAAATACCTATTAGAAAATGCTCACCACTTAACAAAAGTAAGAAAATTATTTTAAAATCCCTTGTAGGGTACTTAATGAGTTATTGGTAAGGTGAAGTGCAGTAGTTCATTAGGTATTCTACGGGATCATGTTATGCCTTTTAGAGGGGTAAGGTGTGACATTGATTTATGGAAGAATTTTTGAAGTTTGATGTTTTAATGGAGATGTAAATTTTGGCAGCCATGGAAATTCAGTATATGTAGCTTGTTTTTACTTGTTTATGGTTGTTTAAGATGTTGTTATTGATGGCAGCATGGATATGTGTATAATGGTTTTGAATTGGATATGTAAATGGGGTATGTTCATGTGGTTAAATGATGTAAATGGACTTTGAAAAATTCTGTATTATAGTGTGCATATTGAGAATGGTTACAAGCTGTCCAAAATGACCAAAAATGTGTTGTTAAAGGTGTTAATGGTAAGGTACAAACCAGAATTGGCATGAAGGAAGTAAGTTGTTAAGTGTTGAATATGTAATTGGTAAGTGATGAGGAGTGTTTAGTAAGGCAGTGTATGTTTTGGCTTAGAACCTTAAGTGTGTGACTCCAATTGGAGGTGAAACTAGGAACAAAAATTGCCAATTTTCATGAAGGAAGCTTACCTAAATTCTGCCTAGAAGGTAACTTGAAAAATGACCAAATCCGGATTAGTGACTTGAAAGCCTGAAAATTGACCATTTGAGCAGTAGTTAGTTTTTTGGCCACAACTCACTCAAAACAGGTTCAAATGACCTGAAATTTTTACCATGAATAATTTAGACATATATCTACAATTTTTATGAAGACACCAAAGCCCAGAAATGGCCAAAACCAAGCCAAATAACTTGCAAAATTTCAGGTACCAAAACTAGCCAAACCAAAAGTGACCTAAAAATGACCTAAAGTTACCATTTTGATGCATTCTATCCAGCATTGCTAAATTGCCCATAACTTGGTCTACATAACTCAGAATGACCTGAAATTTTTCCCCATGTGCAATAAGACATAGACCTACAAGTTTGTAGTTTAGACCAAAACCCGAAAACTAAGGAAACTAGGTCATCCGACTAGGTCAAAATAGTACACTGAAATCCGGTAAATTGTAGTAAGATGCAATACACTTGAAAATGAAATTGGTAACATATACCAACACAAAAGGGCTCTAAAATGTGACATATTGGGAACATTAAAATTGACTCACTTATAGTGCATCAAGGATAAATATTATAAGTTAACTAATGAAATAAATTGAAGTGAATATTACCAAAAAAATTTAGATATTGGATTTTATGGTTGGAAACAAATTCATTGAGTACTGAAATACTTTAAATTGTGTGTTTCAATTGATAAGGATATTGAGAAGCATAAAGAACATTGAGTCAGGCCTAGGAGTGACTTAAATCAGGTTTGTGCACAACTAGTTTTTAACTGATTTTGTTCCAAATATTTCATATGATTAAATGACATATTTTTCTTATGTATCATGTTTAACAAGCATTGGATTTAATTCAATGATTATTGAAATTGTTGTAGTATGTATGAATTTAGCTTTATGAAATGGTATTTCAACAAGTATTAAGCATTGTTGCGAATTGAATAAATTATGTTTTGGAAAATTGTGATAGAACATATTTTGAATTGTGATGGGCAATTTGCATGGAAAAATGCAAATTTGTGATTTGAATTGTGATGAGCATAAAAATTATTAGATATTGGAATTGACTTTGAATCGAATTGTATTGTGATTTATGCTCACTAAAAGGATTGTGATATTGTTTTACATCTCACTATAGATGCTTGACTAGGTTATTACCCGTCTCTCTCATTTGTTGAGAAGACAATGGAGTTAGTTGTATTTTGATTTCCATGGTACGTGCACAGGCTTAGATTCTCCTCTTATTAGGGGTTAGATCTAAGTTTTTTTATGTTATGGCCCTTTCGGAAGATTCATTATTGTGATGTATACTGTGCACGATGATTCGACCTCTCCAACCATGGGGAGTTAGAATCCGATTTGACCTCCCCGACCATAGGGAGTTAGAATCACCCCGAAGATGGCCCTTTCATATTAGTCTTGCATAGTTAGTGAGATAAAGAATGGTTTTCGAGATAAAGAATGATTTTCAAGATAAAGAATGTTTTTGAATAGTAAAGAATTGTGATTTCAATTATTATTTATGTATAATTGATTTTGCTGAAATTACCTTAAATGGTTAGTTATGATTTGATAAATTGAATTTCGTGATCAAAGTCATTTTGTACAAATGATTTATATTATTGGCAATGAATATTTTGAGTTTTGGAATTTGATGAGTATCCTGATTTCCAAATTATTTGCTGTAATTTTGCTAAGGTATATTAAACTATGTTTTAAGTTATAGTTGTGCACCACTGAGTTCACCACTCAGCGATAGCTTTGTATGCTGTCGCAGGTGAAAAGAGCATAGAGCAATTGAGTAAGCTTCTTTGAAGAGACATTCAGATCAGCTCCAGGTATACCCATGTACACAGGTTTTGATGTATGCATGTAATAATATGTATGTAAATTATTTGAGCAATTGTATAAAAACTCTTGTAAAATATATTGATATGTAATTAAATGTAAATTATTGTAAATGTAAATTTGAGGTTTCATTTACCTGAATAGTTTTGTAATATTAATTTTTTAGTCTTGTAATCAATGAAATATTTCTTTTATGATGAGGTTGGTTTGAAAATGAAATGATTGATTATTGAGATTGGATTGAGAGATGAAATGAAGTTTCTTGGAGTTGTATTTGAGAAAACATATTGGGAGTGTTTTCTTTTTCAGGTTTGAAAGACTGTTTTCTCAAAATACAGCCGGCACTCTGCCGAAATTTTGAAAAAAATTTTATAACAGCAGATTTTAATCGATGATTTAAATTTCACAAAAATTATTTTAAAATCCCTTGTAGTATATCTAATGAGTTATCGATAGGCGAAGTACGGTAATTCATTAGGTGTACTATGGGATCATGTTACATCTTACGGGCGAGTAGGGTGTGACATGTTTTGTGGTATCATAGTAATGGTTTTAAAGTAAATTTTGAACTGTGAATTTGAATCTTTTTTTCGCTAACTACAACTGCTCAAATGTTTGATACATATAGTACATTTACATCATAAATATGAACTAATGGAGAGGAATCTCCTTGTGTTGGTTGTACAGGAATAGAATCCTGTGAAAAGATATGGAAGAGAAGAATGAGACAATAGAACAGTCTGTGATGGTAGAAGTACAAGTTGAGGCCCCAGCCCCACAAAGTGTTTAAGGCCCGACTGTATCAGTTTTACCGGTACAAATTACTGCATAAATGGCCCAGCAAATGGCCACTTTCTTTTAACAAATGGCTGATACTCTATCAGCTCAAGCTCAAGCACAAACCCAACCCCCACAAAGGCAGTGTGAAATGGAAAAGAGGGAGAAACATATAGGTTAGAGCTCGAGCAGTAATTTGGGGAAGAGAAAAGAATTTAAGGAACCCCGAGCTCAGGGATATGACAGAGGCGGATCATCAGGGTAGAGAACACTAAGATCTAATCGTCAAACAACCAGAAGTTCCTATTCTGCCCATTTCTGCCATGTTTGTGGTAAGCAACATGGAGGTATTTGTCGTAAGGCCTCTACAGCCTGCTAAAATTGTGGAAAGCTTGGACACTTTGTTAGAGATTGTACTAGAGCACCTCGATCTGCTCTCCGGAGTTCACAGACAGTCAGTCAGAGTTGAGATAGAAATAGAGTTAGTACTCCTCACCACCATAACACAGTGAATCAACCCGAAATAATAGAATTTGATAAATTAATTATTGAACCTTATTCTTAGAGACAGTTTAAATGAGTACTGAAACACTTCAAATTGTGTTTCTCAGTTAGCAAAGACTCAGGGAAGGGCAAGGAAACACTGAGTCAGAGCCAAGAGATAGTTATCAGAGGTTTGTGCACAACTAGTTTTTAACTGATTTTGTTTGAATATTTCATATGATTAAATGACATACTTTTATTATATATTATGTTTAATAAGCATTGGATTTAATTCAATGATTATTGAAATTGTTATAGTATGTATGAATTTAGCTTTGTGAAATGGTATTTCCACAAGTATTAAGCAAAGTTATGGATTGAATAAATTATGTTTTGAAAAATTATGATAGAACATATTTTGAATTGTGATGGTAATTTTCATGAAAAAATGCAAATTTATGATTTGAATTATGATGAGCATAAAAATTATTGAATATTGGAATTGAATTTGAATCGAATTATATTGTGATTTATGCTCACTAAAAGGATTGTGATATTGTTTTATATCTCACTATAGATGCTTGACTAGGTTATTACCCGTCTCTCTCATTTGTTGAGAAGACAATGGAGTTAGTTGTGTTTTGATTACCATGGAACGTGCACAGGCTTAGATTTTCCTCTGATTTGAGGTTAGATCTAAGTTTATTTTATCGTTATGGCCCTTACGGAAGATTCATTATTGTGATGGTACTGTGCATGATGATTCGACCTCCTCGACCATAGGGAGTTAGAATCTGATTCGACCTCCCCGACCATAGGGAGTTAGATACACATCGAATATGGCCCTTTCGGATTAGTCTTGCATAGTTAGTGAGATAAAGAATGATTTTTGAGATAAAGAATGATTTTTGAGATACAGAATGGCTTTTGAATGGTAAAGAATTGTGATTTCAATTATGATTTATGTATAATTGATTTTGTTGGAATTACCTAAATGGTTAGTTATGATTTGATAAATTGAATTTCATGATCGAAGTCATTTTATACAAATGATTCACATTTTTGGCAATGAATATTTTGAGTTACAGAATTTGATGAGTATTCAGATTTCCAAATTATTTGATGTAAATTTTGTCAATGTATATTGTACTATGTTTTAAATTATAGTTGTGCACCACTGAGTTCACCACTCAGCGATAGCTTTGTATGCTGTCGCAGGTAAAAAGAGCATAGAGCAGTGAGTAAGTTTCTTTGAAGACACTTACATATCAGCTCCAGGTATATTATAGGTATACCCATGTACATAGGTTTTGATGTATGCATGTAATAATATGTATGTAAATTATTTGAGCAGTTGTATAAAAACTCTTGTAAAATATTTTAGTATGTAATTAAATGTAAATTATTGTAAATGTAAGTTTGGGATTTCATTTATCTGAATAGTTTTGTAATATTAATTTTGAGTCTTGTAATCAATGAAATGTTTCTTTTATGAGGAGATTGATTTGATTATTGAGATTTGAATTATAACTGCAAATGAAGTTATTGAAGTTGTATTTGAGAAAACATATTGGGAGCATTTACTTTTGCAGGATTGAAGAACTGTTTTCTCAAAATACAGCCGGCACTTTGCCGAAATTTTGAAAAAATTTTATAACACCAGATTTTAGTCGATGATTTAAATTTCATAAAATTTTTTTTTAAAATCCCTTGTAGTATATCTAATGGGTTATTAGTAGGCGAAGTACGGTAATTCATTAGATGTACTACGGGATCATGTTACATCTTACAGGGGAGTAGGGTGTGACAGTGTTAGTTATACAGGAATAGAAAGTCCTGTGGAAAGATATGGAAGAGAAGAATGAGACAATATAACAGCCTGTGATGGCAGAAGTACAAGTTGAGGCCCCAGCCCCACAAAGTGTCTAAGGCTCGACTGTATCAGTTTTATCGGTACAAATTACTGCACAAATGGCCTAGCAAATGGCCACTTTCTTTCAACAAATAGTTGATACTCTATCAGCTCAAGCTCAAGCACAAACCCAACCCCCACAAAGGTAGTGTGAAATGGAAAAGAGGGAGAAACATATGGGTCAGAGCTCGAGCAGAAATTTGGGGAAGAGAAAAGAATTTGAGAAATCCCGAGCTCAGGGATATGACAGAGGCAGATCATCAGGGCAGAGAACACCAAGATCTAGTCGTCGAACAACTAGAAGTTCCTATTCTGCCCGTTTCTGCCACATTTGTGGTGAGCTACATGGAGGTATTTGTTGTAAGGCCTCTGGAGGCTGCTACAATTGTGGAAAACTTGGACACTTTGTTAGAGATTGTACTAGAGCACCTCGATCTGCTCTCTGGAGTTCACAGACAGTCAGTCAGAGTCGAGATAGAAATAGAGTTGGTACTCCTCACCACCATAACACAGTGAATCAACCTGAATATAGTAGCGCACCAGTCAGAGCGTGCACTATGCGCCAAGTAGAAAGAACAGAAACTTCGGATGTAGCTGCTGGTAAGTTCTTAATTTTTGAAAGAAACAATTAGTTAGTATTTGATCCTAGCACTACTTAGTTGTGTACTAGTGTTAGAACTATATGTTCTATTGCTATTCCTTTACATGGGAATGAATTTTGATGTATTAGTCACTAATCCTTTAGGATAAAAACTATAATAACAAGTATGATTGACATTAATTTTGGAAGAATTGTTAGCAAAAAGTATTCTCTAACACACCATAAATTATAAAGCTAATTGGCGAGCCTACTTAATGTAAGGGAAGAAGACCTAAAAGTAAGTTACAGTAATAGAATTACTCTAGATGAGGGCAAAGATGTTATTGGTAGTAATTGTTAAGGGATATTGTAATCAGAATCAGTTTAGGATATTAGTGGATTCGAGAAAGATAAGATGTTAGAAAACCTAGTCCATGAGGTTATAACGTAGTGACTATGTAATGTTCTCGATGATTGTATTGTAAGCTACAGATTATAGTACCGACACGGGATTATTGTATAGAGCTACGTGCTTCCTAGTGGTATAATAAAATAAGAATATTTGTAAGTAATCTATAAATTAATTCAGTTACGCCCGAATAGAGTGCTATTACAAGAAATAAATGTGAAAATTTTAATCAGAATTTTAAAACTTCAGAACTAGCCTGTCGAAAGACTACACTTGTAAGGTAGCTGGAGTCAGTAACTCGGTTACAATAATGTGAACTACCTGTACCACAGTAATTGCTATAAGTTTAGAGATATCAGTACGACTTATCATCCTCAGACGGATGGACAGTCGAAACAAGTAATTCAGGTAAATTCTGAAACTTATTGAGTTTGTGTAAATAATGAAAAGAAATGCTAATAATAACCTGTAAAATGTAATAAGCCCTCGAGAATATACTGAGAACTTGTGTCCTTGAATCCGAGGGGAGATGGGACAGATACCTCCCACTAACAGAATTTGTATACAATAATAAGTGTCAAGCTAGCAAACAAATGGCACCCTATGAAACATTGTAAGGGAACGGATAACTATGGATTTTGTGATGAGACTTCCGAGGACACATAATAGTCATGATGCAGTATGGGTCATAATTGATAGGCTAACCAAGTTTGCTCACTTTTTTCCAGTCCGGATGGACTATAGATGGAGAGATTGGCCAGATTGTACATAAATGAGATTGTAAAACTGCATGGAGTACCAGTATCGATTGTATCAGATAGAGATCCTAGGTTCACTTCTAGACTCTGGGGTAGTCTTCAGAGAGCCCTAGGAACTAGATTGAACTTTAGCACGGCATTTCACCCACAGACAAATGGCCAGTCTGAGAAGGTAATTCAGATATTGGAGGATATGCTACGGGCTTGTGCGATTGAGTTTGAAGGTAGTTGGGATATGGACTTGCTTATAACAACAGCTACCAATCAAGCATTGGGATGCCTCCATATGAAGCTTTATATGGCAGAAAGTGCAGAATTCCCCTATGTTGGGATGAAGTAGGTGAAAGGAAGATGATTGGGCTAGAAATTGTTCAGCAGACAGAGGAAAAGATCAGATTGATCAGAGATCGACTCAAGACTGCATCAGACCGTCAGAAGTCCTATATTGATATGAAAAAGAGAGATATTGAATATGCAGTGGGTGATAAGGTATTCCTTAAAGTTTCTCCTTGGAAAAGGATTATGAGATTTGACAGAAAGGGGAAACTGAGTCCTCGCTTTATCGAACCATATGAGGTTCTAGAGAGTGTGGGTCCTTTGGCATATTGGTTGGCATTACCTCCAGAGCTAGAAAGGATACACAGTGTCTTCCATGTGTCCATATTAAGGAGGTACAGATCTGACCCATCTCATGTAGTATCAGTTGAAGAGATTGAGGTAAATCCAGGCCTCTCATATGAGGAAGAACCCATAGAAATTCTGGCATATGAGGTGAAGTAGCTAAGGAACAAACAGATACACCTGGTTAAAGTGCTGTGGAACCATCATTCAGGCCAGGAAGCTACTTTGGAATGTGAAGAGGACATGAGGAGACAGCACCCATAGCTGTTCAGAAACTGATGCCAGGTAAAATTTTGAGACAAAATTTATTTTAAGGGGGGGAGAATTGTAACACCCCTATGTTCAGTAGTGCGTTCTACTGTTCTGGTGACAGTGTCTGTCCGGACAGCTAGGATGCCTTGAACTACACTTAGATATGGGTGAGGAGACATAAAATAATGAAATACAAGAAAAGAAAATACAAAAAAAAAATAAAGGAAAAATAATAGCAATGAAATGCAACCAAGTTAAACGAGCTGAAAACCATAGCGATGGGTGACCGCAAAGGAAAGTTGCGGCGTGGACCGTTTACTAGCCTTGGACCGCGGGAAACCCTGAAAAATATTTTTAAGACTTAAATAAACATCTATTGAAGTATAAATGTCATTAGCAATATCAAAGAAAAATTAATTAATTAGTACAAAGAAAAAAGAGAAATCGAGAAAACGATAAAACTCGGTGTTACCGAAAAATCGGGAATATAACCTGAATAGGGGCATTTTGGTAAATTGACACCCTGAGTTGTCTTTTGACCTAAATGTCCATTAAAAAATAAATGATATTAAACCTTGAAAATCTCATGAAAATTAAAATGGTGGTACATAGATTAAATAGTAAAAGAAATGAGGTAAAATGTGGGAATTTAGAAACTTTGGATTATTAAATCCTTAACCAAACTTAGTGCTCCACTAAGTTAAGTTAGTGGACATTAAAATATCACAAAGAGGGGCAGAAACTTCATCTTCAACCTTGCCTTGCAAACCAACCGAAATTCTCTCAAATGAAGCTCCCATGGCCGGCCACCTTTCAACCCCCCATGCACCCCTTATTTAGCCACCATTTGCTTAAGAGTTCTTCATTAAAGTTATAGTATACACCTTGGGCATGTTAGTAGTATGCCCTAGAGAATATCATTTAGTATGTATCTTGTACATATTTTATTAATAAAAGGCATTTCCACTTTTCCGTTTACATAAGATATTTGTGTAATAGAAAAGGTCCATTGATATTTTGTTAGAAATATTATTCTTAAGTTGTTAAGAATACGAGTGACAATATTTCTAGTACAAAATATCATAAATAGGTTCACAATCGAGGATACTTCATAATAAGGACATGACTTATCCAGAAAGATTGTATTCATGTTTGTTCCCAAGTTATTTATATGAGATATAAATAAGATGGAATGGTGAGTCTCATGCCATATAACAAACATGATAGGCACTTATAAATGATAAGTAGGCCGAACCAGTGACACTTATGACAAGCACATGGAGTTTACTCTTGTCAATGTTTTGTCATAAATCATATCAGTGCATATAATCTTTAGACCTGAGATAGCACAGTTATCTTGTATATAGGTAGTTTGAGTTTGATACTGCTTTCATACTTGTACTATGTATGGGTATATGGGCATGTGTTGGCTCCTACTAGTTATATATGGAGGTAGGTGTTGATCAAGATGGAATCTGTTCCTCTAAGTAAATAGAGATAAAATCCTATGTTCATTTAATTGTTCTTGATGTTTCAAGTTCTGGCCAGACAGATAGATTTATTCGTAAAAGAGTTTACGATGAGAAAATCTTTTAATTAATAACTGGAATTAAAAGAGAACATAATATTCATAGCAAATGGAGTTTGACATAAACCATGACTCAAATTGAGTTGGGATTTTGTAACAGAGAGATTCTAGTGCATGGTAACATATGATTATAGGTTCATATAAGGTAAACCTTATTACTAATTGGGTGGCCATGGCATGCTATGCTAGGTGTTAACCATGGTCTATGAGGTTCATAAAATGATTTAGAGAAATCATTTATGGTAAGAAAGAGTTCTGATGATATTAAGAGTTGATATCATGTCTCATTGCCAATTAGTGATGAGCCTAGTAAGTCACACAAATACACAAGTTATCACCTAATTAAATATGATTTAATTAATTAATTAAAGAGTTTAATTGATTAATTAAATAGGTTTGGTTTGCAATTAAATTGCAAAGTCCCTAGCATGACTTGAAACCAAATCTAGATTATTGGATGTGTAGTATAAATTAAATTTATATTTAAAGTGTTTAAATATGAATTTAATTGATGAGAAATTAATTAATAGAGATTAATTAATTAATTTATGTTTGATATAAATTAATTAGAAGAAGAAAATAATTATTTTGGGTAAAGAACTCAAAATTAAGACACAGGGGCATTTTGGTCATTTCACAGTGTGACACGTGGCACCATGAGATGGTGACACATGGGATTACACATAAGCTTGCTAAATGTTTTTTTTTTTAATCATGTAAGATGATTAAAATCAAGATTAAATATAGGTTTGACACTTGGCACAATGTGATTGGGTCACTTAAACTTAGAGCTAATCAAAGGGTGACATGTGGCAAGGGTTTAATGTGTTAACCTATCTATTTAAGTGTGGTTATGAAAAGAAAAAATAACCAGCAGCCACTACTCTCCTTTGTCACGCCACTTTGAGGGTTTTCATCTATTCTTCTTCATCTCTCATCAATTCAAAGAGATTAGCCATCAATCTTTTGAATTAAGAACACTAGAAATTGTTTCTAGTGTCCTGTTTACATCTCTAATCTCTTAAAAGGCAGAACTTGAATTTCTAATTAATAGAAAAAGCTTTAGATGCTGTTCAAGGGCTGCCATAGGTGTTCTTGGTGTGGACAAGCTAGAAGGACAACATCTGGTGTCCTGAAGACGAATCTCAAAGGTGCAGACACACTGCAGTGCATCAAGAGGTTAGTGTAATCGTTCTTGATTTAATCTAGGGTTCTAAAATTAATCTGATTAATTTTAAAATCTTAAATGGCAAATAAAGATCCAAAAACATATTAGAAGAGTTTTAATATGTTGTTTATCATTGAAATCAAATAGATAAAAATAAATCTTGCATGGTGCATGTGACCCTAGGTGAAAATTTTTGAATTCAATGGTATAAACTTGTGTTTTTCACGCTTCCGTTCCTTCAATTGGTATCAGAGCCACTATATTTGCCATTTAGATTGTTGATTATGTGATTTAATTGTGTGATTTGATCATGAGATGTGTGATCCATTGCTGGTTGGATCAAGAGGTGTGGCGCATGCTTGATGAACTCCAACATGGTGCGCATGGCTTTGGAAGATCATGGTGCGCATGGTTGTTATTAAATTCTGCAATTGTTGCATGATGAAAGGTTTATCATATGACTAATTAAATTGTTTAATTAGGATTTTTAATCACACAATTAAATTACGATTCAAATCAGAATTTTAAAAATTATTTGAATGTGATTCAAATCTGAATTTTAAAAGTTGTTTGAATGTGATTCAAATCTGAATTTTTAAAGTTGTTTGAATCATATTTAAATCTGATTTTTTAAAATTGATTGAATAAAATTCATATCTGATTTTTTTAAAAATGTTTGAATGTGATTCAAATCTGATTTTTTAAAAAAATGTTTGAACGTGATTCAAATCTGAATTTTTGAAGTTGTTTGAATGTGATTCAAATATGAATTTTTAAATTTGTTTGAATGAGATTCAAATCTGAATTTTTAAATTTATTTGAATCATATTCAAATCTGGATTTTTAAGTTGAATATGAGATATTCAATTTAATTTAAGTATGTATGTTTTATTTAATTGTTAAATAGTGATATGCATGATGGATGATCATGGACTATAAAAGACCAATGTGATTGGATTTATTTCTTTTATGTTTCTTTGGGATTGTAAATTAATTAATTTATTTTAATTTATTTTGGGCATGTATTATTAAGTTTGTAATAATTTTTGGATTGTAATTTCATTTATTTAAGTTCTTGTAAATTCGCCTTGGTATGCCAAGGATTACTATGTAATATTGGATTGCAAGAAGTTCAAGGAGGTCAAGAGCATTGGTGGGACCAGTGGGAGGAATTCAAGATCAAGTGTTGATTATGTACTCCTTCAGCAACTCTTGTAAAATGAATGAATGAAATGCACCTAGGAATGCCCTGATTCAATTCTTGGTGGCTCAGAATTGAATCCCTTAGAAAGTCCATGATCATACCATATTTACTGCTTATCCATGAATGCATGAGATGTATGGGAATGTATGCAATTATATGATATATGCATGCTAAATGGATAATGTGCAAAGTGAGACCATAATAGTAATTAGAATGACCATAAAATCTTCCAAACAAATGATTAAGTTGGAAATGCTATAATTAAAGTAATTATAACATAGGCCCTCCATTGGGGCAATTATTTTAAGAAATTTTAAATAGTTGCATGAGATGTAATTAATTTAAGAGATTTTCTTAAGAATAATTGTTAAGCATGAGATGTTGTGTTAGTAGTATGCCCTAGAGCATATCATTTAGTATGTATCTTGTACATAATTTTATTAATAAAAGGCATTTCCACTTTTCCGTTTACATAATATATTTATGTGTAATAGAAAAGGTCCATTGCTATTTTATTAGAAATATTATTCTTAAGTTGTTAAGAATATGAGTGACAATATTTCTAGCACAAAGTATCATAAATAGGTTCACAATCGAGGATACTTCATAATAAGGACATGACTTATCCAGAAAGATTGTATTCATGTTTGTTTCCAAGTTATTTATATGAGATATAAATAAGATGGAATGGTGAGTCTCATGCCATATAACAAACATGATAGGCACTTATAAATGATAAGTAGGCCGAACCAGTGACACTTATGACAAGCACATGGAGTTTACTCTTGTCAATGTTTTGTCATAAATCATATCAGTGCATATAATCTTTAGACCTGAGATAGCACAGTTATCTTGTATATAGGTAGTTTGAGTTTGATACTGCTTTCATACTTGTACTATGTATGGGTATATGGGCATGTGTTGGCTCCTGCTAGTTATATATGGAGATAGGTGTTGATCAAGATGGAATTTGTTCCTCTAAGTAAATAGAGATAAAATCCCATGTTCATTTAATTGTTCTTGATGTTTCAAGTTCCTGGCCAGGACAGATAGATTTATTCAGAAAGAGTTTACGATGAGAAAATCTTTTAATCAAGAACTGGAATTAAAAGAGAACATAATATTCATAGCAAATGGAGTTTGACATAAACCATGACTCCAGCTTGAGTTGGGATTTTGTAACAGAGAGATTCTAGTGAATGGTAACATATGATTATAGGTTCATTTAAGGTAAACCTTATTACTAATTGGGTGGCCATGGCATGCTATGCTAGGTGTTAACCATGGTCTATGAGTTTCATAAAATGATTTAGAGAAATCATTTATGGTAAGAAAGAGTTCTGATGATATTAAGAGTTGATATCATGTCTCATTGCCAATTAGTGATGAGCCTAGTAAGTCACACACATACACAAGTTATCACCTATTTAAATATGATTTAATTAATTAATTAAAGAGTTTAATTGATTAATTAAATAGGTTTGGTTTGCAATTAAATTGCAAAGTCCCTAGCATGACTTGAAACCAAATCTAGATTATTGGATGTGTAGTATAAATTAAATTTATATTTAAAGTGTTTAAATATGAATTTAATTAATGAGAAATTAATTAATAGAGATTAATTAATTAATTTATATTTGATATAAATTAATTAGAAGAAGAAAAATAATTATTTTGGGTTGAGAACTCAAAATTAAGACACAGGGGCATTTTGGTCATTTCACAGTGTGACACGTGGCACCATGAGATGGTGACACATGGGATTACACATAAGCTTGCCAAATACTTTTTAATCATGTAAGATGATTAAAATCAAGATTAAATATAGGTTTGACACTTGGCACAATGTGATTGGGTCACTTAAACTTAGAGCTAATCAAAGGGTGACATGTGGCAAGGGTTTAATGTGTTAGCCTAGCTATTTAAGTGTTGTTATGAGAAAATAAAACACAACCAGCAGCCACACTCATTTGTCACGCCACTTTGAGGGTTTTCATCTCTTCTTCTTCATCTCTTATCAATTCAAAGAGATTAGCCATCAATCTCTTGAATTAAGAACACTAGAAATTGTTTCTAGTGTCCTGTTTACATCTTTAATCTCTTAAAAGGCAGAACTTGATTTTCTAATTAATAGAAAAAGCTTTAGAAGCTATTCAAGGGCTGCCATAGGTGTTCTTGGTGTGGACAAGCTAGAGGGACAACATTTGGTGTCCTGAAGATGAATCTCAAAGGCGCAGACATGCTGCAGTGCATCAAGAGGTTAGTGTAATCGTTCTTGATTTAATCTAGGGTTCTAAAATTAATCTGATTAATTTTAAAATCTTAAATGGCAAATACAGATCCAAAAACATATTAAAAGAGTTTTAATATGTTGTTTATCATTGAAATCAAATAGATAAAAATAAATATTGCATGGTGCATGTGACCCTAGGCGAAATTTTTTTGAGTTCAATGGTATAATCTTGTGTTTTTCACGCTTTCGTTCCTTCATGTTGTAAATATGTAAATGGTTTAGTGGCCAATATTGGATGTACCTGAGGACATTAAAATTATTTGCATAATTACTGGCTCAATGGGATCAACTTAACTAATGCAAGATAAGTCAATAATGGATGTACCTGAGATTTTGAGCATTAGGGGCTAGGTAAAGGATTGAACCTCACATGAGATGTGATGGGCAAGAAGTTGCTCACTTATAGTTTATTGTAATTCCAATAATGGATGTACCTGAGGATGATCAATAGAATTATAAGAATTCAATGACCCACTAGAAATCCATCCAACTAGGATTTTCGTTTTCTACTTTGGAAGTGTAGGATCCGCTAAGTTAGTGGGAGGACCAATTTGATTGAAAGACCATAATCATATTTGGTTAATTACATGATACATTTACTAATTAATCTGGTTATTTCTACAATTAATTTTCTGATAATAATGAGCACAGAACAACCACTACCATCCAATATCCTTGCAAGCATACTTGATCACAATAGGTTGACAGGACCTAATCTGTCTGATTGGCTAAGAAATTTGAAACTTGTCCTGAACCTTGAACATATAGGATATGTTCTAGATTCAAATGTTCCTGGTCCCTTACCTCCAGAGGCCACACAAGAGGAACATGAAACTTTGGACAAGTGGAAGGAGCATGATATGAGAGCTAACTGTTACATGCTTGCTTCTATGAGTAATGAGTTACAGAAGCAACATGAGAACATGTAGAGTGCGAGTGAGATCCTCCTTCACCTACAAGAGTTGTATGGTGAGCACAGCAGGAATGCTAGGTATGAGATATCTAGACAGCTATTCCGTATGAGGATGTCTGAGGGACAGAATGTTGGGGATCATGTCCACAAGATGATTCGGCTGATTGAGCAGTTGGAATATCTTGACTTCAACATGGATTTCCAACTACAGACGGATTTGATCCTTCAGTCCCTTCCTGAGTCTTTTGGGAATTTTGTGACAAATTTCCATTTGACTAAATAGGAATGCACCTTAGCTGGTTTACTCAACATGCTGGTTATTGCTCAAAAGAATATGCCAGGCAATAAAGGAAAAGAGGTAGCTTTGATTACATCTTCTTCTACTGGAAAGTCCAACAAGAAGAAGGTCAATAAGAAAAAGAAATCTCAGATTCCTGGTCCTTCTAAGAAAATAGCTAAACAGAAAAACAAAGACCAAAGCTGACAAAGGCAAAGGAAAGTGTTTCCATTGCCAGTAAGAAAGTGTTTCCACTGCCAACAGGAAAGTGTTTCCATTGCCAACAGGAAATTGTTTCCATTGCCAGTAAGAAAGTATTTCCACTGCCCAGAGTATAGCAATCTAAATTAATGCAATGCCACGGTGAAAACCAACTCAAGTTCAAAATATATTTGGCACTTAAGGTTATGTCATGTTGCAGAAGATAGGATTACAAAACTGGAGAAAATGGGGATTCTATCCTCATTGGTATTGAGCCTACTCCAACTTGTGAATCTTGCCTTCAGGGAAAAATGACTAGATCACCCTTTGTTGGACAAGGGCTAAGAGCTAAAAATATTTTGGAGCTAATACATAGTGATGTATGTGGTCCATTTAAGGAAATGGCTAGAGGGGGCTTTCATTATTTTATTACCTTTACTGATGATAAATCAAGATTTGGGTATTTGTATTTGATGAAATACAAACATGAATCCTTTGAAAAGTTTAAGGAATTCAAATCTGAAGTAGAAAATCAAACAGGAAAGAGTATTAAAGCTCTTCGATCAGATCGTGGAGGTGAATATTTGAGTACTGAATTTGATGAATACTTGACAGAGCATGGCATTGTTTCTCAGCTGACTCCTCCAGGAACGCCACAGTTGAATGGTGTATCTGAAAGGAGAAATCGTACCCTATTGGATATGGTATGTAGTATGATGAGCTATACTGATATGCCAATCTTCTTTTGGGGATTTGCATAAGAATCAGCTTTGTATATTCTGAATAGGATTCCATCAAAATCAGTTTCTTCCACACATTATGAGATATGGCATGGAAGAAAACCAAGTCTTAAGCATGTTAAGATTTGGGGTTGTCTAGCTTATATCAAAAAGCTAAACACTGATAAATTGGAGACCAGATCAGAAAAAGGTCGATTTGTTGGATATCCAAAAGATGGTTTTGGATATTATTTTTATTTGCCTACTTCACAAAAGGATGTGATAAGTAGAGATGCCACATTTCTTGAACAACAGTTTGTTCAAGAAGGAGGCAAAGGAAGGCAAATAGAGTTAGAATTGGAGAATTCTGACCAACCAACAGATCATATGGATATAGATCCATCTATTCAACCTATACCCGTTGATGAAACATCTACAGCTATTCCTCGTAGAACAACCAGGGTATCTCACCCACCAGTGAGATATGGTTTTCTTCATGAAGAAGAACAAGAGTTGTCTACTCATGAAGAAGTAGATCATGGAAATGATCCACTTACCTATGAAGAAGCTATATCAGATATAGACTCTTCAAAATGGATTGATGCTATGAAATCCGAGATTGATTCCATGTATAAGAATCAAGTTTGGGATCTTGTTGACCTACCTGAAGGTATTGTACCTATAGGGAACAAATGGGTTTTCAAGAAGAAAATTGGTTCTGATGGAAAGGTAGAGACCTATAAGTCAAGGCTAGTAGCGAAAGGGTTTCGCCGAAGGCAAGGAATCGACTATGAGGAGACTTTCTTGCCTGTTGCTATGCTTAAATCAATTAGGATTTTGCTAGCAATAGCTGCATACTATGATTATGAGATTTGGCAGATGGATGTCAAAACAGTTTTTCTCAATGGATACATTGAAGAAAACATTTTCATGAAACAACCTAGGGGTTTTGAATCCCAAAATAGTTCCAAGGTATGCAAGCTAAAGCGATCCATTTATGGGTTGAAACAAGCTTCGAGGAGTTGGAACATCCGTTTTTGATGAAGCCATTAAATCCTTTTGTTTTATCAAAAATGAGGATGAGCCATGTGTATATAAGAAGGTTAGTGACAGTGCTATCACTTTCCTTGTCTTATATGTGGATAACATACTATTGATGGGTAATGACACAGGTATGTTGACGACTATAAAGGTATGGTTGTCAAATACATTCTCCATGAAAGACTAAGGGGAGGCAACCTATATTCTTGGGATTCGCATCTATAGAGATAGAGCGAAAAGAATAATTGGTTTATCCCAAAGTCTATACTTGGAAAAGGTGTTAAAGAGGTTTAACATGCTTGATTCCAAGAGAGGATTGTTACCAGTGAGACATGGTATCCATCTTTCTAAAGAGATGTCTCCAAAGACACCTGAAGAAAGAGATAAGATGGCGAGATTCCATATGCTTCGGCTATTAGAAGTTTAATGTATGCAATGTTGTGTACTAGGCCGGATATCGCATATGCTGTTAGTTTGACTAGCAGGTATCAATCCAATCTAGGTTTGGAACACTGGATAGCTGTCAAGAATATCCTTAAGTACTTGAGAAGAACTAAGGATTTATTCTTGATTTATGGAGGTGGAGACTTGCAATTGGATGGTTATACTAATTCTGATTTCCAATCAGATATCGATGATAGAAAGTCTACCTCTGGATATGTGTTCATTTGTAATGGATTTGCTGTCAGTTTGAAGAGTTCCAAGCGAGCACGCATTGCAGATTCCACTCTGAGGTGAGTATATTCTTGCATCGAGATCTTTGCAAAGGAAGCTGTTTGGATAAAGAAGTTCGTGACGAAATTACAGTAGTTCCTTCCATTGAGTCGGCGGTTCCACTACCTTTGTGACAATAATGGAGCGATCATCTGAGCTAAGGAACCAAGGTCTCACCAGAAATCCAAACACATAGAAAGGCACTAGCACATTATCAGAGATATAGTTGGGCAAGGCGATATAGCCATGCAGAAAAAATAACATTAGCTGAAAAACCAGCTGATCCATTCAATAGGCCTTTGTAACAAGCTCAGTTAGACTGACATCTTGAGAAGATGGGTCTAAGGTATTGTAATGAATGGCTCTAGTGCTAGTGGGAGATTGTTAGTAGTATGCCCTAGAGCATATCATTTAGTATGTGTCTTGTACATATTTTATTAATAAAAGGCATTTCCACTTTTTCGTTTACATAAGATATTTATGTGTAATAGAAAAGGTCCATTGATATTTTGTTAGAAATATTATTCTTAAGTTGTTAAGAATACGAGTGATAATATTTCTAGTACAAAATATCATAAATAGGTTCACAATCGAGGATACTTCATAATAAGGACATGACTTATCCAGAAAGATTGTATTCATGTTTGTTCCCAAGTTATTTATATGAGATATAAATAAGATGGAATGGTGAGTCTCATGCCATATAACAAACATGATAGGCACTTATAAATGATAAGTAGGCCGAACCAGTGACACTTATGACAAGCACATGGAGTTTACTCTTGTCAATGTTTTGTCATAAATCATATCAGTGCATATAATCTTTAGACCTGAGATATACGATTATCTTGTATATAGGTAGTTTGAGTTTGATCGCTTTCATACTTGTACTATGTATGGGTATATGGGCATGTGTTGGCTCCTACTAGTTATATATGGAGGTAGGTGTTGATCAAGATGGAATCTGTTCCTCTAAGTAAATAGAGATAAAATCCTATGTTCATTTAATTGTTCTTGATGTTTCAAGTTCTGGCAGACAGATAGATTTATTGAAAAGAGTTTACGATGAGAAAATCTTTTAATTAAGAACTGGAATTAAAAGAGAACATAATATTCATAGCAAATGGAGTTTGACATAAACCATGACTCGGCTTGAGTTGGGATTTTATGAGAGAGATTCTAGTGCATGGTAACATATGATTATAGGTTCATATAAGGTAAACCTTATTACTAATTGGGTGGCCATGGCATGCTATGCTAGGTGTTAACCATGGTCTATGAGGTTCATAAAATGATTTAGAGAAATCATTTATGGTAAGAAAGAGTTCTGATGATATTAAGAGTTGATATCATGTCTCATTGCCAATTAGTGATGAGCCTAGTAAGTCACACACATACACAAGTTATTACCTAATTAAATATGATTTAATTAATTAATTAAAGAGTTTAATTGATTAATTAAATAGGTTTGGTTTGCAATTAAATTGCAAAGTCCCTAGCATGACTTGAAACCAAATCTAGATTATTGGATGTGTAGTATAAATTAAATTTATATTTAAAGTGTTTAAATATGAATTTAATTGATGAGAAATTAATTAATAGAGATTAATTAATTAATTTATGTTTGATATAAATTAATTAGAAGAAGAAAATAATTATTTTGGGTTAAGAACTCAAAATTAAGACACAGGGGCATTTTGGTCATTTCACAGTGTGACACGTGGCACCATGAGATGGTGACACATGGGATTACACATAAGCTTGCCAAATTTTTTTTTTTAATTATGTAAGATGATTAAAATCAAGATTAAATATAGGTTTGACACTTGGCACAATGTGATTGGGTCACTTAAACTTAGAGCTAATCAAAGGGTGACATGTGGCAAGGGTTTAATGTGTTAACCTATCTATTTAAGTGTGGTTATGAAAAGGAAAAATAACCAGCAGCCACTCCTCTCCTTTGTCACGCCACTTTGAGGGTTTTCATCTATTCTTCTTCATCTCTCATCAATTCAAAGAGATTAGCCATCAATCTTTTGAATTAAGAACACTAGAAATTGTTTCTAGTGTCCTGTTTACATCTCTAATCTCTTAAAAGGCAGAACTTGAATTTCTAATTAATAGAAAAAGCTTTAGAAGCTGTTCAAGGGCTGCCATAGGTGTTCTTGGTGTGGACAAGCTAGAGGGACAACATCTGGTGTCCTGAAGATGAATCTCAAAGGCGCAGACACACTGCAGTGCATCAAGAGGTTAGTGTAATCGTTCTTGATTTAATCTAGGGTTCTAAAATTAATCTGATTAATTTTAAAATCTTAAATGGCAAATAAAGATCCAAAAACATATTAAAAGATTTTTAATATATTGTTTATCATTGAAATCAAATAGATAAAAATAAATCTTGCATGGTGCATGTGACCCTAGGTGAAAATTTTTGAATTCAATGGTATAAACTTGTGTTTTTCACGCTTCCGTTCCTTCAGGGCAGCATACTAGGAGCAAGAAAGTTAAGTCTTGGTTAGGTTTTGAAGAACTTCAAAAGTGGAAAGTGAGTGTTTTCAATTCTTGTTTCATTAAAAGTGTAACCAAGTTTGTGGGTAGTTGATTTATGGAAGAATTTTTTAAGTTTGATGTTTTAATGGAAATGTACATTTTGGCAGCCATGGAAATTTAGTATATGTAGCTTGTTTTTACTTGTTTATGGTTGTTTAAGATGTTGTTATTGATAGCAGCATGGATATGTGTATAATGGTTTGGAATTGGGTATGTAAATGGGGTATGTTCATGTGGTTAAATGATGTAAATGGACTTCAGAAAATTCTGTATTATAGTGTGCATATTGAGAATGGTTACAAGCTATCCAAAATGACCAAAAATGTGTTGTTAAAGGTGTTAATGGTAAGGTACAAACTAGAATTGGCATGAAGGAAGTAAGTCGGTAAGTGTTGAATATGTAATTGATAAATGATGAGGAGTGTGTAGTAGGGCAGTGCATGTTTTGGCTTAGAACCATAAGTGTGTTACTCCAATTGGTATGAGACCAATTGTAGGTGAAACAAGGTAAAAACTGTGCCAACTTTCATGAAGGAAGTTTACCTAAATTCTGCCTAGAAGGTAACTTGAAAAATGACCAAATCCAGATTAGTGACTTGAAAGCCTGAAAATTGACCATTTGAGCAGTAGTTGGTTTTTTGGCCATAACTCACTCAAACCAAGATCAAATGACCTGAAATTTTTATCATGAATAGTTTAGACATATATCTACAATTCTTATGAAGACACCAAAGCCCAGAAATGGTCAAAACCAAAAAAAATAGCTTGCATAAATTCAGGTACCAAAACTGGCCGAACCAAAAGTGAGCTAAAAATGACCTAAAGTTACCATTTTGATGCATTCTGTCCAGCATTGGTAAATTGACCATAACTTGGTCTACACAACTCAGAATGACCTGAAATTTTGCCCCGCGTGCAATAAGACATAGACCTACAAGTTTGTAGTTTGGACCAAAACCCAAAAACCGAGGAAACTAGGTCGTCCGGCTAGGTAAAAATAATACACCAAAATCCGGTAAATTGCAATAAAATGCAATACACTTGAAAATGAAATTGGTAACATATACCAACACAAAAGGGCTCTAAAATGTGACATATTGGGAACATTAAAATTGACTCACTTAGAGTGCATCAAGGGTCAACATTATAAGTTGACTAATGAAATAAATTGAAGGAAATAGTACCAAGAAAATTTAGATATTGGATTTTATGGTTGGAAACAAATTCATTGAGCACTAAAACACTTTAAATTGTGTATTTCAGTTGATAAGGATATTGAGAAGCATAAAGAACATTGAGTCAAGGCCTAGGAGCGACTCATATTAGGTTTGTGCACAACTAGTTTTTAACTGATTCTGTTCTGAATATTTCTTATGATTAAATGACATATTTTTCTTATGTATTATGTTTAACAAGCATTGGATTTAATTCAATGATTATTGAAATTGTTGTAGTATGTATGAATTTAGCTTTATGAAATGGTATTTCAACAAGTGTTAAGCATTGTTGCGAATTGAATAAATTATGTTTTGGAAAATTGTGATAGAACATGTTTTGAATTGTGATGGGCAATTTGCATGGAAAAATGCAAATTTATGATTTAAATTGTGATGAGCATAAAAATTATTGGATATTGGAATTGACTTTGATTCAAATTATATTGTGATTTATGCTCACTAAAAGGATTGTGATATTGTTTTACATCTCACTATAGATGCTTGACTAGGTTATTACCCGTCTCTCTCATTTATTGAGAAGACAAAGGAGTTAGTTGTGTTTTGATTACCATGGTACGTGCACAGGCTTAGATTCTCCTCTTATTAGGGGTTAGATCTAAGTTTTTTACGTTATGGCCCTTTCAGAAGATTCATTATTGTGATGTGTACTGTGCACGATGATTCGACCTCCCCGACCATAGGGAGTTAGAATCCGATTCGACCTCCTTGACCATAGAATCCAATTCGAGCTCCTCGACTATAGGGAGTTAGAATCACCCCGAAGATAGCCCTTTCGGATTAGTGTTGCATAGTTAGTGAGATAAAGAGTGATTTTCGAGATAAAGAATGGTTTGCGAGATAAAGAATAGTTTTCAAGATAAAGAATGTTTTTGATTAGTAAAGAATTGTGATTTCAATTATGATTTATGTACAATTGATTTTGTTGGAATTACCTTAAATGGTTAGTTATGATTTGATAAATTGAATTTCATGATCAAAGTCATTTTATACAAATGATTTATATTATTGGCAATGAATATTTTGAGTTTTGAAATTTGATGAGCATCCTGATTTCCAAATTATTTGTTGTAATTTTGCTAAGGTATATTGAACTATGTTTTAAGTTATAGTTGTGCACCACTGAGTTCACCACTCAGCGATAGTTTTGTATGCTATCGCAGGTGAAAAGAGCATAGAGCAATTGAGTAAGCTTCTTTGAAGAGACATACAGATCAGCTCCAGGTATACCCATGTACACAGGTTTTGATGTATGCATGCAATAATATGTATGTAAATTATTTGAGCAGTTGTATAAAAACTCTTGTAAAATATTTTGGTATGTAATTAAATATAAATTATTATAAATGTAAATTTGAGGTTTCATTTACCTGAATAGTTTTGTAATATTAATTTTTGAGTCTTGTAATCAATGAAATGTTTCTTTTATGATGAAGTTGGTTTGAAAATGAAATGATTGATTATTGAGATTGGATTGTGAGATGAAATGAAGTTTCTTGGAGTTGTATTTGAGAAAACATATTGGGAGTGTTTTCTTTTTCAGGTTTGAAGAACTGGTTTCTTAAAATACAGCAGGCACTCTGCCGAAATTTTGAAAAAAAATTTATAACACTAGATTTTAATCGATGTTTTAAATTTCACGAAAAATGTTTTAAAATCCCTTGCAGTATATCTAATGGGTTATCGATAGGCGAAGTACGGTAATTTATTAGGTGTACTATGGGATCATGTTACATCTTATGGGGGAGTAGTGTAACAGTAAGAATCAGCAGATTATTTTTTTCTTTTTCATCCTTTCCCTTATATAGCTAGGTAACCACTTAAACCCTTGCCACATGTCACCTTCTGATTAGCTGTACGTTTAATTGACCCAATCACATTCTGCCAAGTGTCAAACCTATATTTAATCTTGACTTTAATCATCTTACATGAATAAAAGACATATGGCAAGCTTATGTGTTATCACACCCTACTCCTCCGTAAGGCATAACATGATCCCGTAGTATACATAATGAATTACCAACTTTGTCTATTGATAGCCCACTAAATACACTACAAGGGATTTTAAACCTTTTCTTACTTCTTTTTACAATGGTGAGCACTATTTACAGGTGTTAAAAATTTTTTTAACTAAAGAAAAACCAGATAACACATTTGAAGTATTAATAATTTCTGCAAAAATTTTGGCAGAGTGCCATCTGTATTTTGAATAAAACAGTTCTTCAAAAACCTGTAAAAAGCACTTCCAATATTTTCCTCAATCTCAAACTCTAATAACCAATCAACATAATAAGTTTCTCAACATTTTCTAACTCAAATCCACAATAATTTTCCAGTGTTTTAAAAAGCTGAGATAAAGAAATATATCACAATATTTACAAGCCAAAATAATTTATAAATTTAGTTTGCAACTTTAATATACAATTTCAATATACAATTTTAATTTACAACTGCTCAAAACCAAGAACAATACATACATACAGTGAACATACATTACAGTACAAAATGCAAAATATGGTATACTCAATATACCCGATGAACTCTCAATGTAGCACTAGCAACCTAGTCTGCTGCCCTATCAGTCTGTCTACCTGCAACAGCAATGAAAAGCTATCGCTAAGCCAATGTCTCAGTGGTGCACAACATTAACAAAATGCAACTTTAAATCATAAATCATAAGTCGTATAAATAGTGGATACTTAAAACCATAGTTAAATTCAAAGACAGTGAATGCCATAAAGAATTTAAACTCCATTTCACAATATCAGAATAAATATCACTAAATCACACACACAGCTTAATCATGTTTCAAAGTCCAATTCGTCCCAAAAGCCGATTGCTAGTGAGAAATAACATAGCTAGCTAGCAATAATATGAGTACTCATTCTATTCATCCTCAACAGGCACACACCTTAACACTTCAGCCAGAGAGGGAATTCAAAGTAAATTCATCCCACTATACAAGCTAGCAAGGAATTCAATCAAATATACATGATAGCTATGGTTTCAAACCAATTACAATGTTTTTCAAGCAATAAGTATCCATCAAATACAATTCAAACAAATTTTCACAATTTAAACAATAACAGACAAATTATCATAATTTATTTTAATTGAAAATTCAAAAGAAATAACTGTTGTGCACAAACCTCTGATAAATGTCTCTTGACCCTGACTCAGTGTTTCCTTCCCTTTCCCTGAGTCTTTGCTAACTGAAACACACAATTTAAAGTGTTTTAATACTCATTTAAATAGTCTCTAATAATAAGGTTCAATAATTAATTTATTGAATTCTATTATTTTCTTTAGTCAACCTAAAATGTTGACCCTCGATGCACTCTTGGTGAATTAGGTTTAATGTTACTAATATGTCACATTTTATAGCCTTTTTGTGTTGGTACATATTACTAAATTCATTTTCAAGTATATTGCATTTTATTGCAATTTGTCGGATTTTGGTGTACTATTTTGACCTAGCCGGACGACCTAGTTCCCTCGGTTTTCGGGTTTTGGTCCAAACTACAAACTTGTAAGTCTATGCCTTATTGCACGCGGGCCAAAATTTCAGGTCGTTCTGCGTTGTGTAGACCAAGTTATGGTCAATTTACCAATGCTGGACATAATGCACTAAAATGGTAGGCTTAGGTCGTTTTTAGGTCTCTTTTGGTTCGGCCAGTTTTGGTACTTAAACTTGTGCAAGCTATTTGGCTTGGTTTTGGCCACTTCTGGGATTTGGTGTATTCATAAGAATTTTAGATATATGTCTAAACTATTCATGGTAAAAATTTGAGGTCAATTGGACCTATTTTGAGTTAGTTATGGTAAAAAAACTAACTGCTGTCCAAATGGTCAATTTTCAGGCTTTCAAGTCCCTAATCTGGATTTGGTCATTTTTCAAGTCACCTTCTAGGCAGAATTTAGGTAAGCTTCCTTCATGAAAGTTGGCACATTTTGTGGTTAGTTTCACCTCCAATTGGTCTCATACCAATTGGAGTCACACACTTAAGGTTCTAAGCCAAAACATACACTGTCCTACTACACACTCCTCATCACTTACCAATTACATATTCAACACTTACCAAATTACTTCCTTCATGCCAATTCTGGTTTGTACCTTACCATTAACACATTTAACAACACATTTTGGTCATTTTGGACAGCTTGGAACCATTCTCAATATGCACACTATAACAAAAAATTTTCCAAAGTCCATTTACACCATTTAACCACATTAACATACCCCATTTACATACCCAATTCCAAACCATTATACACAAATACATGCTGCCATCAATAACAACATAATTCAATAAACCAAACCATGAAACAACACATTTTAAACTACACTTTAAAGTTGCTTATTTGCACATCTCCTTCAAATAGCTTTTAAGCTTCCAAAACCAAGTGCACTATCACACATACACTTAGTATACATTATCCAAATTATTTCTATATACATGAACACTTATACCAACATCTTAAACTACCCTTGACAAATGAAAACAAGCAACATATGGTGAGTACCCATGGCTGCCAAAATGGTTCAACTCCAATAATTTATCAAACATCAAAATCTCTTTCACAAAACAACCACCCACAACCTTGGTTACACTTTTAATGAAACAAGAATTAAAAACACTCACTTAACTCTTTTGAAGCTTGATCAAAACCTCACTAAACTTCTTAAAATTGCTATCAAACTCTTCCTTGCAAGGTGAGGAGCAAAGTTAATGAAGGAACTTGGTGGAAAAAGTGGCTAGAACATGCTTGCATGGAGCTCTCACCATGGACAGCTATGGAGTTTTCTCTCAATGTTGATTTCGGCTGGATGTCCCAAGGTTGAAGATGATAGAATCTTCTGCCCATATGCTAATTAAAGGTCCACTTTAAAGATGTTATTAGAGAACTAAAATCAATTATAAGGTTTGTTTAATCAAAATTTCCAATTTCTCACATTTTCCTCCTATCTTTTGCTATTTAGATTATGTACCACCATTTTAATTTTTCATGACATTTCTAAAGTGTAATATTATTTATTTTTAATGGACATTTAGGTCAAAAAGGCAACTCGAGATGTCAATTGACCACAATGCCCCTATTCGGGTTGCATTCCCAATTTTTCGGTAACACCGAGTTTTGTCATTTTCTCGATTTCTCGTTTTTCTTTGTACTAATTAATTAATTTTTCTTTGATATTTCTAATGACATTTATACTTCAATAGATGTTTATTTAAGTCTTAAAAATATTTTCCAAGGTTCCTCATGGTCCAGGGCTAGTCAACGGTCCACGCCGTAACTTCCCGGTGCAGTCACCCATCGCTATGGTTTTCGACTCGTTTAACTTGGTTTCATTTCATTGCTATTACTTTTCCTTTGTTTTTCTTGTATTTTCCTTTCTTGTATTTCATTATTTTATGTCTCTTCAATAACTTTTAAATGTAGTTCTAGGCATCCTAGCTGTCGGGACAGACATTGTCACCGGAGCAGTAGAACGCACTACCGAACATAGGGTTGTTACAATTGTCCCCCCCTTAAAATAAATTTCATCTCGAAATTTTACCTGGCATCAGTCTCTGAACAGCTGTGGGTGCTGTCTCCTCATGTCCTCTTCACGTTTCCAAGTAGCTTCCTGGCCTGAATGATGGTTTCACGGCACTTTAACTAGATGTATCTGTTTATTCCTCAGCTCCTTCACCTCATATACCAGAATTTCTATGGGTTCTTCATCATATGAGAGGTCTGGATTTACCTCAATCTCTTCAACTGATAGTACATGAGATGGGTCAGATCTGTACCTCCTTAACATGGACACATGGAAGACACTGTGTGACACCCCTTACCCGTCTACAGTATATCCGAGTAAGATATGTCACACAGTGTACCGGAATACTCTATTTTATCTCAATCATTTTTATTCTTCCTTAATTTATTTTTATCATAGTTTTGAAAATAATTTGTGAAATATAATTCATTTAAGTCATTTATTGAAATTATAATTTATTTAAGGTTCCGAAAAATTTATAGAAAATTCGGCAGAGTACCGGCTAAAAATGGAGAAAACAGTTCTTCGGAACTTGTGAAAAACACTTCTAATAATCATTTTCAATCATTCTCAAACTCCAATTATCATCAAAATCTCAATATTTTTCAACAACATTTCCATTTCTCAATCATTCATTTCTCATGGTATTCATATATAAGCAATAAATAAATACTCAATTTTCCATTCATAAACACAATTTCCACTATTTACATTAACATCAAAATACATTATAAGTCTCAATTACACAAGAGAAAATAAAAGTCAGTTACAAAATACCAAAATGAAACCTAGTGTCCTACCGATGCACTGAAGATGGTGAGGTGACACGGACACTATACAGAGCTGCAGGAGGTCTCACCCAGTCTGTGGTCTACTGGGCTCTCGGTCAGCATCTCCAGAACCTACGCGTGGCAAAAGCAACGCGCTAAGCAATAATTCTTAGTGGTGTTAATAATAAAATAAAAAGAAATAATGGAAAATAAATATGCAGTGAATATATTGATGTCTCATTGCAAATAAATTTTCGATGAATATTTGTAGTCATACTTATTTTGTTCTTGTTATATTCATTATTTCATTAAATTTATCCACTTTCATTTGTTGTTGCCCAAGTAACCTATACTAGACGACTGGACTGGATAAACGGGTAAACTGGCACTGGGTATCAAGTACCTCGGGCCGTCACACCATCTGTCACATATGTGTCTCCCGGTGTGCAACAGAACAGCTAATAAGCTGTAATAACATTAGGCACAAGGCCAAGTATCAACATAATGTAAGAATGGCTAAAAGCCATAAAATCACAGAATGGCATAATGCCATGTGCAGTACTGCTAACTGAACCCTATTGGCATGCCAAGCTATCCAAACCAATCTTGTTAGGTATACTAGGGCATTTTACACTTTTGAGTTTTACAATTTTTGAATTTCAAGTTTTAGTGTTACTATTCACTTCATTAGTCAACCAAAATGTTGACTTTTGCATAGACAATAGGTACATTGGTTTTAATACTCCCAACATACCATATTTTGCATTCAAAATTTGTTGGTATTGGTTGCCAATACCATTTCTAAGCTTAAAGTTAATTGAGCAAAATTTTCAGTTTTTATACCTTATTTTTACTGTTCTATTAGTCATTTTTGCAGTGGGAATTTGGCAAAATGATCAACATGAGAGTTGTTCCTTATTTTGTCTAGTTGAATTTCCTTTTTTGACTCACTCCATTTGGAGTTTTGTAGCTTAAGTTATGGTTTAAAAACCACAACTGGCCGGATTGGAATTTTTACGGGTGACCATATCTGATCGGTGAGCAGTGGATCGCAACTCCCTTGTTGGATAGGTTCTGGTCATAATTTGGGGTGAGTTTCTTCATGAAAGTTGTTGTCTATATCTTAGATTGTTTCTGGTAAAATTTTAGGTCAATTGACCATTCTACACTGAGTTATGGCCAAATGACCAAATACTGTTCATTTGGTCATTCTGTAGAAATAGACTGCAGGTCACACGGATTGGGGCAAGCTTTTGGTCCACTTGGTTTGGTCTTATGGGTGTGGTTTCTTCATCAAAGTTGTGCCATTATGTGTCTAGTTTCATGTCCAATTGGCCTTACACAAATTGAACCTCTACAATTCAAGTTATGGCTGCCCAAACCTGCTGGACTCATGTCCAATTCTGCAGGTCACCTAGGGCAGCCACACTAAACCTAAATCCCATCACTAAACACACTTCATTTCGTGTTTACCAATAACCAAATGGTCACTAATTGACCATTAAAATGTTCCTACACCATTATAGGAGCTAAACTCCAATTTGCTCAAAACCTTAAATTCTCAATTTCTCTACTTTTCTATTAACCTACAATTCAATGTGCTAAATGTTAAGTTCATATCAAGGGCAGATTACATACTCATTTAATCCAAAGAAATCATCAAAACTCTAATAAATCCATGGCTGCCAGAAATATAAAGTGAGTAAATCAAAGGTTTTCATTTGAATTTCTTATAAATTTCAAGTTAAATCAACTTTCTAGTCATGAATTTAAAGAGAGAGGAAGATATTGGACACTAACCTTTAATGGAGTAAATTTTCAAGCTTACAAAAGCTCTTCTTTGTCACTTCTTTTTGGTGCCTTAACCTTTCCCAAGGTGCAAAGACAATTGTTTATGAAAGGTTTAAGAGGTTTTATGAGGGAAATTGAAGGGAATCAAAGCTTAAAGAAAGAAAAAGATATGGAGGAAGAAAGAAGGGTTCGGCAACAAGAAAGGAGGAAGAGAAATCAGATTGTTTTCTTTCATTTTCTGCCCCATTTATTCATTTTAAGTAGGTTATAGCCATGTGTCACCATGTAATTGGGTGAAGGCACACTAATGACATCATGTGATGTCATAAATTCCCATTTAATTTATTTTTTTTCTTTTCTTTTCTACTCATTTTCAATTCAATTTTTAGTAATATTTTTTTCACATTTTATGTTATAATAATTATTTACTTAACTGGACAAGTCGGCCAAAAATCACCTCTGAAGGCGAAATGATCAAAATGCCCTCCGTTTGGCTTAACAGACTAAAATTATCTGTACCGATTGAAAAATTTTTCTAAGTATTTTCTTGGCATTCTAATGCCATAGGAACCTCAATGACCCTTCTCTGGAGTCTCAAAAATAATTTTATGAATTTTCTCCTGGGTCTAGGCTCCTAGTTGCGAGAACCGCAACTTCCCACTAGGTTACCCTTCGCTAGGGCACCGGCTCATTCAACTTAGTTGTATTTTATTTCTAAAATTTTCTCTAAATTTTTCTTATTAATATTTGAGTTAATTATGGTTCCTCACTTTAGTTTAAATATTTTTCCGAACGTTCTAGCTGTCCAGACTGACACTGGTCACCGAAACAGTAGAATGTACGGAGTTGCTACAGGGAGGGTGTTACAACTCTTCCCCTCTAATTTAAATTTCGTCCTTGAAATTTTACCTGATGCAAACAGTTGAGGGAATTGTTGTCTCATCGTCTCTTCACTTTCCCAAGTTGCCCCCTTGGTGTTGTGGTGCCTCCAAAGCACTTTCACCGGTGGAATCTGCTTTTTTCTCAACTCTTTCACTTCCCGAGCCAAGATCCGTATGGGTTCTTCTTCATATGTTAAATTCAGTTGTACTTCAATTTCTTGCATGGAGATGACATGTGAAGGATCTGAGCGGCATCTTCTTAGCATAGACACGTGGAATACATTGTGGATCTTGTCCAGCTCTGGTGGTAAAGCTAGCCTGTAAGCTACTGGTCCCACACGTTCAATGACTTCATATGGGCGAATGAACCTAGGGCTCAACTTACCTTTTCTTCCAAACCTCAGTACCTTCTTCCACGGTGACACCTTGAGGAACACTTTGTCGCCAACCGCATATTCTATTTCTTTTCTCTTCAGATCGGCATAAGATTTATGTCTATCTGAGGCAACCTCAGATTGGATTTGATTAGTTTTAGTTTCTCCTCAGTCTGTTTCACCAAGTCTGGGCCTACAAGTTTATCTTCACCTAATTCAGTCCAGCACACTGTAGTTCTATATTTCCTCCCATATAGTGCCTTATACGGGGCCATTTGGATACTAGCTTGGTAGCTATTGTTGTATGCAAATTCTGCCAGTGGAAGGTATCTATCCCAACTTCCCTCAAACTCAATGACATAACTCCTCAGCATATCCTCAAGGACCTGACATATATTTCACATTATTATTACCATTTCAGTTCAATATGTGTATTAGTTTAATTGGTTTCAATTGTTTACCTGGATTACTCTTTTTGATTGCCCATCCGTCTGAGGATGGAAAGCTGTGCTGAAGTGGAGTTGTGTACCCAAGGACTCATGCAACTTCTTTCAGAATCTCGATGTAAACCTTGGGTCTCGATCAGATATGATGGAAAGTGGAATTCCATGTAATCTAACTATCTCACTGATATACAATTCTGCTAATTTCTCTAGTGAGTAGTCAGTCCTAACTGGCAGAAAGTGTGCTGACTTCGTCAATCTATCTACTATCACCCATACTGCATCATGCTTCTTTTGGGTGAGAGGTAGACCACTTACAAAATCCATGGTGACCCGATCCTATTTCCATTCAGGTATGCGTATAGGCTGTAGCGAACCTGATGGAACTTGATGTTCTGCCTTGACTTGCTGACATGTCAAGCATTTAGTCACATAGTCAGCTATGTCCTTCTTCATACCAGGCCACCAATACTGAAGCTTCAGATCATGATACATTTTTATACTTCCTGGGTGCATAGCATATACACTAGTGTGTGCCTCTTTTAGAATACTGGCCTTCAATTCCCCATCATCTGGTACACACAGTCTTCCTTTGTAGTACAGACACCCATTTGCTTTCACCTCATAGTCAGTTGCTTTTCCCTCTGAGATTTTGCTCATAATAGCCATTAACTTTTCATTTGCCTTTTGCCCATCTAAAATCTGCTGTAGCAGGTTTGGCCTCACTTGCAACTCAGCCAAAATAGCTCCATCTCGAACCAAAGATAGACGGGCATTCAATGATCTCAAAGCTGTGATGGATTTTCTGCTCAAAACATCAGCAACTATATTTGCCTTCCCAGGATGGTAGTCAATTACACAATCATAGTCCTTCAGGAACTCAATCCATTGCCTCTGTCTAAGGTTGAGCTCCTTCTGAGTTGGCAAATATTTTAGACTTTTGTGGTCTGTGTAAATGTAGCACTTTTCACCATACAAGTAATGCCTCCATATCTTCAGTGTGAAGATAATTGCTGTAAGTTCTAAATCATGGGTAGGGTAATTCTGTTCATGTGGCCTTAGCTGCCTGGAAGTATAAGCGACCACCTTCCCCTCTTGCATCAATACATACCCTAACCCATTATGAGAGGCATCACTGTAGACCACAAAGTCCTTTCCCGACACTGGCTGTGTTAACACTAGTGCCTCTGTCAACCTAGCCTTTAACTTCTCAAAACTAGTCTGACACATGTCATTCCAGTCAAATCTGACATTCTTATGTAACAAATTGGTCATTGGAGTAGCTATTAAGGAAAATTCCTTCACAAATCTCCTATAATACCTGTGACACCCCATACCCGACGACAGTGTAGCCGAGCAAGTTATGCCACTCAGTGTGCCAAGCACTCTATTTTATCTTAATTCATTTTTATCATAGTTTTGAAAATAACTTGTGAAATATAATTCATTTATTGAAATTGTAATTTATTTGAGGTTCCGAAAATTTTATAGAAAATCCGGCGGAGTACCGGCTAAAAATGGAGAAAACAGTTCTTCGGAACCTGTGAAAAACACTTCCTATGATCATATTCAATCATCTCATCACTCTCAAACTTCAATATCAAAATCTCAATATTTTTCACCATTCATTTCTCAATCATTCATCTCATGTGATAATCATGTACAAGTCACAGTTATGTATTCACTTTTCCTTTCACAAACACAATTTTCTAAACAATTCCTCTTTATTTGTCATTCAATCATTTCACATCATCATTAGACTCAAATCATAAATAAATTCTCACATGTGATTCATAATCACAAATTACAAGTACTTACATTAATACAAAATTATATTACATTTGTTCAAATACATATGATAAAATAAGAGTTTAATTACAAAATTTACAAAAATCTCAAAATACAAAATGGGACCTAGTGTCCTACCAATGCACTGTGGATGGTGAGGTGACACGGACGCTATGCAGAATCGTGAACGCCTTACCGAATCGTGGTCTCATCGGGCCCTCTGTCCAAATCTTCAGTACCTACGCGTTGCAAAAGCGACGCGCTAAGCATAAAGCTTAGTGGTGCCAATAATACAAGAAAATATAATATGCAAATAAAGATAATAATTTCCTTGCTATTGTGTTCATAATAAATGAATAACTACTAACTTATTGTTTAGTCGAGGGCTATTCATGTTTTATGATATTAACTTCTTCATGCATTTCGTTAATTATTTTCTTCATGATCTTGAGCTTCTTTGTATTTTTGTAATCATTCCTGATACTTAATTTTCGTATTTTCTTTAATAATCGGCAACCACGCTTATACTTTTCCATGCCCAAGTAACCTATCTTGGACGATCGATCGATAATGTGTCGTTGGCATCGACACCATGATGCCTCGGGCCGTCATACCATGGGACGCAGAACGTCAACCACGTATGCAGTCAGTATGGCTAAAAAGCCATGATATCACATAATTAGCATAAAAGCCATGAATACGGGCATAAAAGCCATGAATACGGGCATAAAGCCATGAATACAGGCATAAAGCCTTTCGCAGTACTGCTAAAACAATACCCTATTGGCATGCCAAACTATCCAAACCAATCTTGTTAGGTATACTAGGGCACATAATATCATTAAATGTTCATAAGTTTTATTATTCCATTTTATGTTCCAATTATCGTTCATAGTATTTTAATTTTATTTATAGTAGAAGCATAAATCTTCAAATCTCATTTTTATATAATTTATGCATTCATCATACCATTCACGTTAATTGCAATTTACATCAATCGATTTTCATGTACCATTTGTACATCGAAATATTTCCATTTCTCTCATGATGAGAGCAATTAATCCCATTCACACATCCATGTGATTCATCTAATCGTTACAATATTTATATGAATTAGTATTCACATTATTACCTCTCATGTATCAATTTTTGTACAAGGTATTATAATCCTATTTGAAACAAAGACGTAAATCCTAATGATAACTTTATCTCATTTATACTCTAAACAATCCATTTGTGTTAATTACATTTTATATTTCAAGTTGTATTACTTATGTAATATGTGTTATTTTGTTTACTATTCACCATACTAGTCAACCAAAATGTTGACCTTTTTATACTTAATGGATATATTAATTCTAATTACACCAAGATCCCACATTTTGAGTTTTACATTTACTAGTATTAATTGCCAATTGCAATTTAAAGTCCCCTAGATGCATTTCTAATTTCAAATTTTGAATTTCAAGTTTTGGTGTCACTATTCACCCCATTGGTCAACAAAAATGTTGACTTTTGCATAGACAATAGGTACATTGGTTTTAACACTCCCGATGTACCACATTTTGCATTTAAAACTTGTTGGAATCAATTACCAAATCCATTTCCAAGCTTATTTCAAGTTTTCATGTCACTATTCACTTCATTAGTCAACTAAAATGTTGACTTTTGCATAGAAAATATGTACATTGACTTTGGCACTTCAAACATACTACATTTTTCATTTAAAACTTGTTGGTTTTGGTCACTTTCTCAAAGCTTAGGTCATTTTGGCAAAATTGCCAATTTTCGGTTTTGGTGCTCCGAAGTTGCACTGTTTCATTGGTCGATTTACTGTTGGAATTTGACAAAACTTCCTTCATAGAAAATGTTCCTTATTTTGTCTAGTTGAATTTCTTTTTTTGAATCACTCCATTTGGAGTTTTGTAGCTCAAGTTATGGCCAAAATAAGTTTACTGTTCACGTGTACTGTTCCTGCTGAAATTTTGGGTTTTGGCAGATTTTGGTCCAACTTTGGTCAGTAATTTGACCAAGTTAAGTTCATAATTTGGTCTAACTTTCTTCATATGAAATGTTCTACCATGTCTTAGGTTTCCATCGGTTCAAGAATTGCCTAAATCCGAGTTTTCTAGAGAGAGTTATAGCCATCCAAACATTACTGCTCAAATGAAAATTCTGGAAATCTCAGTACAGTAAACTTCACTTTGCTCAATTATTTGATTAGGTTCTGGTCATAATTTGGGGTAGGTTTCTTCATGAAAGTTGTTTTTCTATGTCTTAACTTGTTTCTATAAAAATTTCAGATCAATTGACCATTTCTACAGTGAGTTATGGCCAAATGAACAGTTACTGTTCATTTGATCATTCTGCAGGGGCTGTTTGCAGGGTATCCGGATTGGGGCCAACTTTTGGTCCTCTTGCTTTGGTCTTTTGGGCATGGTTTCTTCAGCAAAAATGTGCCATTATAAGCCTAGTTTCATGTCCAATTGGCCAAACACCAATTAGACAAACACAGCCTAAGCTATGGCAGTCCAAGTGGACTGAAATTTCAGTCACCCTGCTGCACTCACAAGGCAGCATGCTCCTTCACTTTGCCATGCTCCATTTCAGTCCAATTTATGGCCAACTTACCTAAAATGGTCACTAATTAACCATTAAAATGTTCTCTAACAATTTCCTAAGCCAAGTCAAATTTTCACTTCTCAAAACCCTAATTCCCATATGAATTTTCACAACATGCTTTAATTAACTAACTAATCCATTATACTCATATTTACTTACTTTAAACATAATCCCTAGTGCACTCCAAGCCCATCAAAACACTCAATCTTGTTCCTTACTTAGGGGCAGCCGAAATTGATGGCATACATACACATAGTTTTTATTCATTTTAATTACAAATCCTTACTTATTTCAAGTCTTTAACATAGAAATAAAGAGCTTTAGGTGTATATGTGCATTAACCTTGAATGGGGCAGAATTTCCAGCCACCCAAACTCCTTTCTTTCTTCCTCTTTTGGCTGCCTAGAGGTTGCTCAAGTTGCTAGGTTAATTTTTTGTGAAGCTAGGTTATGATTTTGTTGGGTAGAAATGGGTGAATCAAGCTTTGAAAAGCTTAAATATGCTTAGCTATGGAAGAGGTCACGTTTGAGGAAGAAGAAGAAGAAGATGACCAGAATTTTTGGTACTCTTTGACTCTTTTAAGTGTTTTAAAAATGCTTATTTGAATGCAATTGGTGGAGACTTGTAAGTGACATCATAAAGATGTCATAAATTACTTTTTATGGATTTTTCTTTCCTTTTCTTTTCTAATCATTTTCAATTCAATTTTCAACAATATTTATTCACATTTTATGTCATATTAATTATTTACTCGACTGGACAAGTCGGCCAAAAATCGTCTCTGAAGGCGAAATGACCAAAATGCCCTCCGTTTGGCTTAACGGGTCAAAATTGTCTGTACCGATTGAAAAATTTTTCTAATTATTTTCTTGGCATTCTAATGCCATAGGAACCTCAATGACCCTTCTCTGGAGTCCCAAAAATTATTTTATGAATTTTTCCCCTGGTCTAGGGCTCCTCGTTGCGAGAACCGCAACTTACCTCTGGTTACCCATCGCTTGGGCACCGGCTCATTTGACTTGGTTGTATTTTATTTCTAAAATTTTTACTAAATTTTTCTTATTAATATTTGAGTTAATTATGGTTCTTCACTTTAGTTTAAATATTTTTTTTTTCCAGAAGTTCTAGCCGTATGACGGACACCGATCACCTAAGAGCATGATGTTGGAATTGCTACCGGGAGGATGTTACAACTCTTCCCCTCTTTTTTAAATTTCGTCCTCGAAATTTATCCAATGTAAATAGCCAAGGAGCTATTACCTCTTTATTTCTTTACCTTTGCGTGTTATCCTACTTCACTTTCTCCTTAATCTCAATCCTATCCTCAAACAGTTATGTACTCATCCTTTTTCATCTTAAATATAGTCTCCTTCTCATCTCCATTCGCTATCTCATTGTCTCTTCACTCTCTTATTCCATACCTTAACCTAAAATAAACAGGAAATACAGATCTGCAATAGTGTCACCTCGACTCTTATGAATGCAATGCATGATATGCAATCTATCTAGGTCCAAAAATGCCTAAACCGCGCTCTGATACCACTAAATGTGACACCCCTTACCCGACTACAGTGTAGCCGAGCAAGTTATGCCACTCAGTGTGCCGAGCACTCTATTTTATCTTAATTCATTTTTATCATAGTTTTGAAAATAACTTGTGAAATATAATTCATTTATTGAAATTGTAATTTATTTGAGGTTCCGAAAATTTTATAAAAAATCCGGCGGAGTACCGGCTAAAAATGGAGAAAACAGTTCTTCGGAACCTGTGAAAAACACTTCCTATGATCATATTCAATCATCTCATCACTCTCAAACTTCAATATCAAAATCTCAATATTTTTCACCATTCATTTCTCAATCATTCATCTCATGTGATAATCATGTACAAGTCACAGTTATGTATTCACTTTTCCTTTCACAAACACAATTTTCTAAACAATTCCTCTTTATTTGTCATTCAATCATTTCACATCATCATTAGACTCAAATCATAAATAAATTCTCACATGTGATTCATAATCACAAATTACAAGTACTTACATTAATACAAAATTATATTACATTTGTTCAAATACATATGATAAAATAAGAGTTTAATTACAAAATTTACAAAAATCTCAAAATACAAAATGGGACCTAGTGTCCTACCAATGCACTGTGGATGGTGAGGTGACACGGACGCTATGCAGAACTGTGAACTGCCTTACCGAATCTGGTCTCACGGGCCCTCTGTCCAAATCTTGATTACCTACGCGTTGCAAAGCGCTAAGCATAAAGCTTAGTGGTGCCAATAATACAAGAAAATATAATATGCAAATAAAGATAATAATTTCCTTGCTATTGTGTTCATAATAAATGAATAATTACTAACTTATTGTTTAGTCGAGGGCTATTCTTGTTTTATGATATTAACTTCTTCATGCATTTCGTTAATTATTTTCTTCATGATCTTGAGCTTCTTTGTATTTTTGTAATCATTCCTGATACTTAATTTTCGTATTTTATTTAATAATAACTGCAACCACAGATATACTTTTCAATGCCCAAGTAACCTATCTTTGGACTGATCGATGGATAACGGGTCGCTTTGGACACCATGATGCCTCGGGCCGTCATACCATGGGATGCAGAACGTCAACCACGTATGCAGTCAGTATGGCTAAAAAGCCATGATATCACATAATTGGCATAAAAGCCATGAATACGGGCATAAAAGCTATGAATACGGGCATAAAGCCATGAATACAGGCATAAAGCCTTTCGCAGTACTGCTAAAACAATACCCTATTGGCATGCCAAACTATCCAAACCAATCTTGTTAGGTATACTAGGGCACATAATATCATTAAATGTTCATAAGTTTTATTATTCCATTTTATGTTCCAATTATCGTTCATAGTATTTTAATTTTATTTATAGTAGAAGCATAAATCTTCAAATCTCATTTTTATATAATTTATGCATTCATCATACCATTCACGTTAATTGCAATTTACATCAATCGATTTTCATGTACCATTTGTACATCGAAATATTTCCATTTCTCTCATGATGAGAGCAATTAATCCCATTCACACATCCATGTGATTCATCTAATCGTTACAATATTTATATGAATTAGTATTCACATTATTACCTCTCATGTATCAATTTTTGTACAAGGTATTATAATCCTATTTGAAACAAAGACGTAAATCCTAATGATAACTTTATCTCATTTATACTCTAAACAATCCATTTGTGTTAATTACATTTTATATTTCAAGTTGTATTACTTATGTAATATGTGTTATTTTGTTTACTATTCACCATACTAGTCAACCAAAATGTTGACCTTTTTATACTTAATGGATATATTAATTCTAATTACACCAAGATCCCACATTTTGAGTTTTACATTTACTAGTATTAATTGCCAATTGCAATTTAAAGTCCCCTAGATGCATTTCTAATTTCAAATTTTGAATTTCAAGTTTTGGTGTCACTATTCACCCCATTGGTCAACAAAAATGTTGACTTTTGCATAGACAACAGGTACATTGGTTTTAACACTCCCGATGTACCACATTTTGCATTTAAAACTTGTTGGAATCAATTACCAAATCCATTTCCAAGCTTATTTCAAGTTTTCATGTCACTATTCACTTCATTAGTCAACTAAAATGTTGACTTTTGCATAGAAAATATGTACATTGACTTTGGCACTTCAAACATACTACATTTTTCATTTAAAACTTGTTGGTTTTGGTCACTTTCTCAAAGCTTAGGTCATTTTGGCAGAATTGCCAATTTTCGGTTTTGGTGCTCTGAAGTTGCACTGTTTCATTGGTCGATTTACTGTTGGAATTTGACAAAACTTCCTTCATAGAAAATGTTCCTTATTTTGTCTAGTTGAATTTCTTTTTTTGAATCACACCATTTGGAGTTTTGTAGCTTAAGTTATGGCCAAAATAAGTTTACTGTTCACGTGTACTGTTCCTGCTGAAATTTTGGGTTTTGGCAGATTTTGGTCCAACTTTGGTCAGTAATTTGACCAAGTTAAGTTCATAATTTGGTCTTATTCATATGAAATGTTCTACCATGTCTTAGGTTTCCATCGGTTCAAGAATCGCCTAAATCCGAATTTTCTAGAGAGAGTTATAGCCATCCAAACATTACTGCTCAAATGAAAATTCTGGAAATCTCAGTACAGTAAACTTCACTTTGCTCAATTATTTGATTAGGTTCTGGTCATAATTTGGGGTAGGTTTCTTCATGAAAGTTGTTTTTCTATGTCTTAACTTATTTCTGTAAAAATTTCAGATCAATTGACCATTTCTACAGTGAGTTATGGCCAAATGAACAGTTACTACTCATTTGGTCATTCTGCAGGGGCTATTTGCAGGGTATCCGGATTGGGGCCAACTTTTGGTCCTCTTGCTTTGGTCTTTGGGGCATGATTTCTTCAGCAAAAATGTGCCATTATAAGCCTAGTTTCATTTCCAATTGGCCAAACACCAATTGGACCAACACAGCCCAAGCTATGGTAGTCCAAGTGGACTGAAATTTCAGTCATCCTGCTGCACTCACAAGGCAGCATGCTCCTTCACTTTGCCATGCTCCATTTCAGTCCAATTTATGGCCAACTTACCTAAAATGGTCACTAATTGACCATTAAAATGTTCTCTAACAATTTCCTAAGCCAAGTCAAATTTTCACTTCTCAAAACCCTAATTCCCATATGAATTTTCACAACATGCTTTAATTAACTAACTAATCCATTATACTCATATTTACTTACTTTAAACATAATCCCTAGTGCACTCCAAGCCCATCAAAACACTCAATCTTGTTCCTTACTTAGGGGCAGCCGAAATTGATGGCATACATACACATAGTTTTTATTCATTTTAATTACAAATCCTTACTTATTTCAAGTCTTTAACATAGAAATAAAGAGCTTTAGGTGTATATGTGCACTAACCTTGAATGGGGCAGAATTTCCAGCCATCCAAACTCCTTTCTTTCTTCCTCTTTTGGCTGCCTAGAGGTTGCTCAAGTTGCTAGGTTAATTTTTTGTGAAGCTAGGTTATGATTTTGTTGGGTAGAAATGGTTGAATCAAGCTTTGAAAAGCTTGAATATGCTTAGCTATGGAAGAGGTCACGTTTGAGGAAGAAGAAGAAGAAGATGACCAGAATTTTTGGTCCTCTTTGACTCTTTTAAGTGTTTTAAAAATGCTTATTTGAATGCAATTGGTGGAGACTTGTAAGTGACATCATAAAGATGTCATAAATTACTTTTTATGGATTTTTCTTTCCTTTTCTTTTCTAATCATTTTCAATTAAATTTTCAACAATATTTATTCACATTTTATGTCATATTAATTATTTACTCGACAAGTTGGCCAAAAATCGTCTCTGAAGGCGAAATGACCAAAATGCCCTCCGTTTGGCTTAACGGCTCAAAATTGTCTGTACCGATTGAAAAATTTTTCTAATTATTTTCTTGGCATTCTAATGCCATAGGAACCTCAATGACCCTTCTATGGAGTCCCAAAAATTATTTTATGAATTTTTCCCCTGGTCTAGGGCTCCTCGTTATAGAATCGCAACTTACCTCACAGTTACCCATCGCTTGGGCACCGGCTCATTTGACTTGGTTGTATTTTATTTCTAAAATTTTTACTAAATTTTTCTTATTAATATTTGAGTTAATTATGGCCTTCACTTTAGTTTAAATATTTTTTTTTTCCAGAAGTTCTAGCTGTCCGGACCGACACCGGTCACCGGAACAGTAGACTGTGTGGAATTGCTACCGGGAGGATGTTACAATACCCAGCTAGCCCCAAGAAGCTTCTGACCTCAGTTGTATTTCTGGGAGGCTTCCATTTCATCACTGCTTCTATTTTTTTGGGATCCACCCTAATCCCATCAGTTGACACTATGTGTCCAAGGAATGCAATCTCATTCAACCAGAAGTCACACTTGGACAACTTAGCATACAGCTTCTTTTGTCTTAGGGTTTGCAGAACAATTCTCAAATGCTCATCATGTTCTTCACTAGTCTTGGAATACACCAAAATATCATCAATAAAGACCACTACGAACTGATTTAGGTATGGATGGAAGATATGGTTCATAAGGTCCATGAATGCTGCTGGTGCATTTGTTAGGCCAAAGGGCATCACCAAAAATTCATAATGCCCATACTGAGTCCTAAATGCAGTCTTTGGCACATCTGCATCTTTCAACCTCAACTGATGATACCCTGATCTGAGATCAATTTTGGAAAATACTCCTGCTCCCTTCAACTGATCAAACAGATCATCAATTCTAGGTAATGGATACTTATTCTTCATAGTCACTTTATTCAACTGTCGATAATCAATGCATAACCTCAAAGTCCCATCCTTCTTTTTTACAAACAGCACTGGAGCTCCCCATGGTGACACACTGGGGCGTATGAACCCCTTATCTAGCAACTCACATGGCGAATTTTCGGTTCCTTCAATCTGTGGCGCCATCCTATAAGGAGCAATAGAGATTGGTCTTTGCATCGTGATATATCAATAGCAAATTCAACTTCCCTTTCTGGTAGCAAACAAGGCAATTCTTCAGGGAACACATCTGGGAAGTCTTTTACTGTGGGTATGTCACACAGATTTGGCTTAGCCTGCCTAGTATCCACCACATGTGCTTGGTAGGCTTCACAGCCTTTTCTCATCAGTTTTCTTGCAATTGTGGCTAAGATGACATTGGACAAGAAATCTGTCCCTTCCCCCACAACTGTAATCTTATTACCCTCAGGAGTTTTCAAAGAAATTCTCTTCAATTTACAATCAACTATTGCCTGATGACGTGATAACCAGTCCATTCCCAAAATCACGTCAAACTCATGGAAAGGCAACTCAATCAGGTCTGCTAAGAATTCATACCCCTGAATCCTTAACGAGCAACCTTTTTACACTTTGTTCACCACTACACTGTGGCCTAATGGATTAGTGACTAGAATGTCTTGTTCACTCTCTCTTACTAATATCCCCCTCTCTATGGGTAGGTTGATGCAGATGTATGAATGAGTGGATCCTGGATCCACCAATGCATGCACAGATATATTGTAGAGGGAGAACGTACCCCTGATGATGTCCGGGGCATCTTGCTCCTCCTGAGCTCTCATGGCATAGGCTCTGGCAGGTGGTCTACCCTCAGGCCTCTCTGCTGGCTCAGATGCAGGCCTCTGTGATGGTCCCACTGCCTCAGATTTGCCAGATTTCCTACCTCATTATGGTGCAAGAGCAGGTCTATCTGCTTGTGTTGGAGCAGCTGTAGTAGTTCTGCGTGGACAGTTCCTCAACTGATGCTCTGTTGACCCACACCTTAAGCAGGCACCAGTCACTCTCCAACACTCCCCCTTATGCCATCTCAAACAATGTGGACATACAGAAGATGCTGGGGCTGGTCCCCTAAACCCCGTCCCTGGAGAGCTGCCCACTGATGGTGTGGACTGACCTCTCCTAGGGGTGAACTGTGGCCTGGGCCCCTGAGACTGACCCTGACCTTGTGGTTGACCTGAACTCTGTGCAGGTGGACCTTTGAACTTCTTCCCAGGTGCAAGAGATGAACTAGACTGACCCGAGACCCTCTTTTGCTGTCTCTCTCTTCTGGTCTACTCACTTATTCTAACCTTTTTAACTTTTATTGCAGCTTCCACTAACTTGGTGAAGTCGGTGATTCCCAAGGGAGTAATCATGATCTTTATGTTGTCATTTAATCCCTCTTCAAATCTCTTACACCTTTCGGCCTTATTAGGGACTATCTCCCTTCCCTAGCGACTCAATCTGACAAATTCCTTTTCATACTCGGCCACTGTCAACTGTCTCTGCCTCACGTTAATGAATTCCCTTCTTCTCTCTTCTAGGTATACACTACCCACATATTTCTTCTTGAATTCAGAGAGGAAGAAGTCCCAAGTTATTACTTCTGGCTGTACTTCACTGGACACCATATCCCACCATTCATATGCATCATCTTGCAACAGAGATACAGTAGCTTCTAGATTTTGTTCAGGAGTGCAGTGGAGTTATTTTAAAACTCTGCCTATTCTGTTCAACCAATTTTCGGCTGCAACAGAATCATCTTCTCTCTTGCCAAAGAAGTCCACTGCTCCAAATTTTCTCAATCTTTCCAGGTGTGATTTTGGTTGTGGAGGTGGTGGTGGTGGTGGCATTACCCTGGTCATTTATTTGAAGAATTCAGCCATTTGCTGGAACACGGCCTGTGGAGGTTGAGCAGGCTCTGATGGAGCTGGTGGAGCAGGTTCTCCCTTACCCCTAGTCTCAGCTACTGCAGGTGGAGCATGACTCTCCACTTCCTCCTCAACTACCCTCTGAGATGTGGGGTCCATATCCTAATCAAAATAACAAAGCCAAACAGATCTGCATTAGTGTCACCTCGACTCATACAAATGCAATGCATGGTATGGACTCAATCTAGGCTCAGAAACGCCTAAACTGTGCTCTGATACCACTAAATATGACACCCCTTACCCATCTACAGTATATCCGAGTAAGATATGTCACACAGTGTACCAGAATGCTCTATTTTATCTCAATCATTTTTATTCTTCCTTAATTTATTTTTATCATAGTTTTGAAAATAATTTGTAAAATATAATTCATTTAAGTCATTTTTTGAAATTATAATTTATTTAAGGTTCCGAAAATTTTATAGAAAATCCGGCAGAGTACCGGCTAAAAATGGAGAAAACAGTTCTTCGGAACTTGTGAAAAACACTTCCAATAATCATTTCCAATCATTCTCAAACTCCAATTATCATCAAAATCTCAATATTTTTCAACAACATTTCCATTTCTCAATCATTCATTTCTCATGGTATTTATATATAAGCAATAAATAAATACTCAATTTTCCATTCATAAACACAATTTTCACTATTTACATTAACATCAAAATACATTACATAAGTCTCAATTACACAAGAGAAAATAAAAGTTAGCTAAAAAATACCAAAATGAAACCTAGTGTCCTACCAATGCACTGAAGATGGTGAGGTGACACGGACACTATGCAGAGCTGCAGGAGGTCTCATCTAGTCTGTGGTCTACTGAGCTCTATGTTAGTATCTCCAGAACCTACGCGTGGCAAAAGCAACGCGCTAAGCAATAAAGCTTAGTGGTGCCAATAATAAAATTAAAAGAAATAACAGAAAATAAATATGCAGTGAATGTATTGATGTCTCATTACAAATAAATTTTCGATGAGTATTTGTAGTCGTACTTATTTTATACTGGTTATATTCATTTTTTCATTAAATTTATCCACTTTCATTTTTGGTTTCCCTAGTAACCTATACTGGATGATTGGACTGGATAAACGGGTAAATTGGTACTGGGTATCAAATGCCTCGGGCCGTCACACCATCGGTCACATATGTGTCTCCCAGTGTGCAACAGAACAGCTAATAAGCTGTAATAACATTAGGCACAAGGCCAAGTATCAACATAATGTCAGAATGGCTAAAAGCCATGAAATCACAGAATGGCATAATGCCATGTGCAGTACTGCTAACTAAACCCTATTGGCATGCCAAGCTATCCAAACCAATCTTGTTTGGTATATTAGGGCATTTTACACTTTTGAGTTTTACAATTTTTGAATTTCAAGTTTTGGTGTTACTATTCACTTCATTAGTAAACAAAAATGTTGACTTTTGCATAGACAATAGGTACATTGGTTTTAATACTCCCAACATATCACATTTTGCATTCAAAATTTGTTGGTATTGGTTGCCAATACCATTTTTAAGCTTAAAGTTAATTGAGCAAAATTTTCAGTTTTCATACCTTATATTTACTATTCCATTAGTCATTTTTGTAGTGGGAATTTGGAAAAATGATCAACATGGGAGTTGTTCCTTATTTTGTCTAGTTGAATTTCCTTTTTTGACTCACTCCATTTGGAGTTTTGTAGCTCAAGTTATGGTCCAAAAACCACAACTGGCCGGATTGGAATTTTTCTGGACTGACCATATCTATAGTCCAGTGAACAGTGATTGCAACTCCCTTGTTGGATAGGTTCTGGTCATAATTTGGGGTGGGTTTCTTCATGAAAGTTGTTGGTCTATATCTTAGCTTGTTGCTGGTAAAGGTTTAGGTCAATTGGACCATTCTACACTGAGTTATGGCCAAATGACCAAACACTGTTCATTTGGTCATTCTGCAGAAATAGACTGTAGGTCACCCGGATTGGGGCAAGCTTTTGGTCTACTTGGTTTGGTCTTATGGGCGTGGTTTATTCATCAAAGTTGTGCCATTATGTGTCTAGTTTCATGTCCAATTGGCCTTACACCAATTGAACCTCTACAATTCAAGTTATGGCTACCCAAACCTGCTGGACTCATGTCCAATTCTGCAGGTCACCTAGGGCAGCCACACTAAACCTAAATCCCATCACTAAACACACTTCATTTCTTGTTTACCAATAACCAAATGGTCATTAATTGACCATTAAAATGTTCCTATACCATTATAGGAGCTAAACTCCAATTTGCCCAAAACCCTAAATTCTCAATTTCTCTACTCTTCCATTAACCTACAATTCAATGTGCTAAATGTTAAGTTCATATCAAGGGCAGCTTATATACTCATTTAATCCAAAGAAATCATCAAAACTCTAATAAATCCATGGCTTCCAGAAATATAAAGTGAGTACATGAAAGGTTTTCATTTGAATTTCTTATAAATTTCAAGTTAAATCAACTTTCTAGTCATGAATTTAAAGAGAGAGGAAGATATTGGACACTAACCTTTAATGGAGTAAATTTTCAAGCTTGCAAAAGCTCTTCTTTGTCACTTCTTTTTGCTGCCTTAACCTTGCCCAAGGTGCAAAGACAATTTTTTATGAAAGGTTTAAGAGGTTTTATGAGGGAAATTGAAGGGAATCAAAGCTTAAAGAAAGAAAAAGCTATGGAGGAAGAAAGAAGGGTTCGGCAACAAGAAAGGAGGAAGAGAAATCAGATTGTTTTCTTTCATTTTCTGCCCCATTTATTCATTTTAAATAGGTTATAGCCATGTGTCACTATGTAATTGAGTGAAGGCACACTAATGACATCATGTGATGTCATAAATTCCCATTTAATTCATTTTTTTTCTTTTCTTTTCTACTCATTTTCAATTCAATTTTTAGTAATATTTTTTCACATTTTATGTTATAATAATTATTTACTTAACTGGACAAGTCGGCCAAAAATCACCTCTGAAGGCGAAATGACCAAAATGCCCTCCGTTTGGCTTAACAGACTAAAATTATTTGTACCGATTGAAAAATTTTTCTAAGTATTTTCTTGGCATTCTTGTCACACCCTACTCCCCTGTAAGATGTAACATGATCCCGTAGTACACCTAATGAATTACCGTACTTCGCCTACCGACAACCCATTAGATATACTACAAGGGATTTTAAAACAATTTTCGTGAAATTTAAATCATCGATTAAAATCTAGTGTTATAAAATTTTTTTTCAAAATTTCGGTAAAATGCCGGCTGTATTTTGAGAAAACAATTCTTCAATCCTGCAAAAGAAAATGCTCCCAATATGTTTTCTCAAATACAACTTCAATAACTTCATTTCAATTCACAATTCAATTCTCAATAAACAATCAATTCATTTTCAAACTAATCTCATCATAAAGAAACATTTCATTGATTACAAGACTCAAAATTTATAATACAAAACTATTCAAGTAAGTGAAATCTCAAATTTATATTTACAATAATTTATATTTAATTACATACCAAAATGTTTTACAAGAGTTTTTATACAGCTGCTCAAATAATTTACATACATATTATTACATGCATACATCAAAACCTATGTACATGGGTATACCTATGATATACCTGGAGCTAATTTGAATGTACCTTCAAAGAAACTTACTCACTGCTCTATGCTCTTCTTACCCGCGACAGCATATAAAGCTATTGCTGAGTGGTGAACTCAGTGGTGCACAACTATAATTTAAAACATAGTACAATATACATAAACAAAATTTACAGTAAATAATTTGGAAATCTGAATACTCATCAAATTCCAAAACTCAAAATATTCATTGCCAATAATGTAAATCATTTATATAAAATGACTTTGATCACGAAATTCAATTTATCAAATCATGACTAACCATTTAAGGTAGTTTCAACAAAATCAATTATACATAAATCATAACTGAAATCATAATTCTTTACTGTTCAAAAACATTATGTGTCTCAAAAATCATGTTGTATCTCAAAAACCATACTGTATCTCAAAAACCATGCTGTATCTAAAAAATCATTCTTTATCTCACTAACTATGCAAAACTAATCTGAAAGGGCCATATTCGATGTGATTCTAACTCCCTATGGTCGGGGAGGTCGAATCAGATTCTAACTCCCTATGGCCGGGGGGGTCGAATCATCGTGCACAGTACTATCACAATAATGAATCTTCCGCAAGGGCCATACGATAAAATAAACTTAGATCTAACCTCAAATCAGAGGAAAATCTAAGCCTGTGCACGTATCATGGTAATCAAAACACAACTAACTCCATTGTCTTCTCAACAAATGAGAGAGACGGGTAATAACCTAGTCAAGCATCTATAGTGAGATACAAAACAATATCACAATCCTTTTAGTGAGCATAAATCACAATATAATTTGATTCAAAGTCAATTCCAATATCCAACAATTTTTATGCTCATCACAATTCAAATCATAAATTTGCATTTTTCCATGAAAATTACCATCACAATTCAAAACATGTTCTATCACAATTTTCCAGAACATAATTTATTCAATCCATAACAATGCTTAATACTTATGGAAATACCATTTCACAAAGCTAAATTCATACATACTATAACAATTTCAATAATCATTGAATTAAATCCAATGCTTGTTAAATATAATACATAAGAAAAGTATGTCATTTAATCATATGAAATATTCAAACAAAATCAGTTAAAAACTAGTTGTGCACAAACCTCTGATAACTGTCTCTTGACTCTGACTCAGTGTTTCCTTTCCCTTCCCTGAGTCTTTGCTAACTGAGAAACACAATTTGAAGTGTTTCAGTACTCATTTAAACTGTCTCTAACGATAATGCTTGATAAGTAATTCATTGAATTTCTATTATTTGCTTAGTCAACCTAATATGTCGACCCTCGATGCATTCTAGGTAAATTAGGTTTTAATATTACTAATATGTCACATTCAATAGTCTTTTAGGGTTGGTACATGTTACCAAATTCATTTCCATGTATCTTGCATTTTCTTGCAATTTGCTGGATTCCGGGATACTAGTTTTACCTAGCCGGACAACCTAGTTCTCTCAGTTTTCGGGTTTTGGTCAAAATTACAAACTTGTATATCTATGTCTTATTGCTCGCGGGGCAAAATTTCAGGTCATTTTGAGTTATGTAGACCAAGTTATGGTCATTTTACTATTGCTGGTCAAATTGCATCAAAATTCGTCACTTTAGGTCATTTTAGGTTCGGCCAGTTTTTGGACCCGAACTTGTGCAAGCTGTTTGACTTGCTTATGGTCATTTCTGGGCTTTGGTATCTTCATAAGACTTGTAGATATGGGTCTTAACTATTCATGGTTAAAATTTCAGGTCAATTGGACCTGTTTTGAGTGAGTTATGGCCTAGACATTCACTGCTGCCCAAATGGTCAATTTTCAGGCCTCAATTGCACTTAATCCGGATTTGGTCATTTTTCAAGCTACCTTGCAAGCAGAATTTTGGCAAGCTTCCTTCATGAAAGTTGGCACATTTTGTGCCTAGTTTTACCTCCAATTTGTCTCATACCAATTGAAGCCACACACTTAAAGTTATAGGCCTAAAACACAAACTGCCTTATTGCATTTCTTTCATACACATCAAGGATCACTCCTAACACTTACCAAACTCAATATTCAAGTCAATTCTGGTTGTATCATGACCTAAACATAATTCACAACACATTATAGGTCATTTTGGCAGCTTACAATTACATTCAACATACACCATAAAGTGCAGAATTTTTCAACTCAATTTACAATAATTCAATCACCTAACCATAATACTTTTTTCATGTCCAACTTTACACCATCATATATACACTCAAACTGCCCTAACATCCAACACAATCCAACATTAATATACCATAAACCAAGCATGAATTCCAGCATTCTTCAAGAGTTAACAACCTGCCGGAATGGTGCCTTTACATTCCATAAATTTCCAAGCTTCAAATTTCAATTCACATTTACATATACTAAGTATACAATATACATTTAATCAATCATTTAATTCACCATTTACAAGCAAAAATAAACTGCCTTCAAAGTGTTTCCATGGCTGCCAAAAGTACACATCCCCATTCAACATCAAACCTCAAAAATTTCTCCATAAATCAAACACCCATAACATCCTTACAAACTTTAATGAAGCAATAACCCAAAAATACAAACTTACCACTTTGGAAATTCTTCAAAACCTCTCCAAAACTTGGTCTTCTTGCTGCCTATCTACTGCCTATGTTGTGTAGAACAACTTTAGTGAAGGAATTAAGTCGAAAAGGTGAATTAATCAAGGTTGCATGGAGGTCCTTCCATGGCCAACAATGGTGGTTTGTGTGGGTGCTTGAATTCGGCAAAGTGAGGATTTGAGGAAGAAAGAATGCTGCAGATTGTGAGTGGGACCAATTCTGTTTTTTTTTTTTGCTTAAGATATCCCATAGTGGTCCATTAAGTGATTAAAGAATTGAAGTTAATGTTTAACTTTCATTTATTCCACATTAAACCCATAATTTTTCTTATTCATACAACACATAATATTTCATTTTTTTTATGGCATTTTCAAACTTTATTACCATTTATTTTTAATAGACATTTAGGTCAAAAGACAACTCGGGATGTCAAATGACCACAATGCCCCTGTTCGGGTTGTATTCCCAAATTTTCCAGTAACACCAGATTTTGTCCGTTTTTCGATTTCTCACTTTTCTTTGTACTAATTAATTAATTTTTCTTTGATATTTGTAATAGCATTTATACTTCAATTGATGTCTCTATAAGTCTTAAAAATGTTTTCCAGGGTTCCCCGTAGTCCAGGGCTAGTCAACGGTCCACGCTGTGACTTCCCGGTGCGGTCACCCATCGCTAGGGTTCTCGGCTCGCTTAACTTGGTTACATTTCTTTGCTATTATTTTTCCTTTGTTTTTCTTGTATTTTCTTTTCTTGTATTTCATTATTTTATGTCTCCTCACTCATATCGAAGTGTAGTTCTAGGCATCCTAGCTGTCCGGACAACACTGATCACTGGAACAGTTGAACGCACTACCGAACATAGGGGTGTTACAATTCTAATGCCATAAGAACCTCAATGACCCTTCTCTGGAGTCTCAGTAATAATTTTATGAATTTTCTCCTGGGTCTAGGGCTCCTAGTTGCGAGAACCGCAACTTCCCACTAGGTTACCCATCGCTAGGGCACCAGCTCATTCAACTTAGTTGTATTTTATTTCTAAAATTTTCTCTAAATTTTTCTTATTAATATTTGAGTTAATTATGGTTCCTCACTTTAGTTTAAATATTTTTCCGAATGTTCTAGCTGTCCGGACTGACACTGGTCACCGAAATAGTAGAATGTACGGAGTTGCTATAAGGAGGGTGTTGCACACTGTGTATCCTTTCTAGTTTTGGAGGTAATGCCAACCGGTATGTCGAAGGACCCACTCTCTCCAGAACCTCATATGGTCTGATAAAGCGAGGACTCAGTTTCCCCTTTATGCCAAATCTCATAATTCTCTTCCAAAGAGAAACTTTAAGGAATACCTTATCACCCACTGCATATTCAACGTCTCTTCTCTTCGGTTCAACATAGGACTTCTGATGGTCTGATGCAGCCTTAAGTCGATCTCTGATCAATCTGATCTTTTCCTCTGTCTGCTGAACAATTTCCGGCCCAATCATCGTCCTTTCACCTACTTCATCCCAACATAGGGGAGTTCTACACTTTTTGCCATATAAAGCTTCATATGGAGGCATCCCAATGCTTGATTGATAGTTGTTGTTATAAGCAAACTCAATTAAAGGCAAGTGTGTATCCCAACTACCTTCAAAGTCAATCATACAAGCCCGTAGCATATCCTCCAATATCTGAATTACTCTCTCAGACTAGCCATCTGTCTATGGGTGGAATGCTGTGCTGAAGTTCAATCTAGTTCCTAGGGCTCTCTGAAGACTACCCTAGAATCTAGAAGTGAACGTAGGATCTCTATCAGATACAATCGATACTGGCACTCCATGCAGTCTTATAATCTCATTTATGTACAATCTGGCCAATCTCTCTAGGCTATAATCCATCCAGACTGGCAAAAAGTGAGCAGACTTGGTTAGTCTATCAACTATAACCCATACTGCATTATGACTATTCTGTGTTCTTGGAAGTCCCATCACAAAATCCGTAGTTATCCGTTTCCATTTCCACTCTGGTACTGGCAATGGATGTAACAAACTAGCTGGAACTTGATGTTCTGTCTTTACTTGCTGACAAGTTAGACATTTGAAAATAAATTCAGCTATATCCCTTTTCATACGCATCCACCAGTAATGCTCTTTCAGCCCTCTGTACATTTTAGTTCTAGCAGGATGCATAGCAAAAAGAGACTCATGTGCTTCCTTCATAATGATCCGTCTCAATTCCACATCATTAGGAACACACATTCTACCCTGATGTAGTAATAAACCATCATCTCTCACAGAAAATTCAGGTTTCTTGCCCTGCTGGACTTCTTTCAGTAGCTTCTGATATTTGTCATCACTCTGAGTAGCCATTCTGATATGATCAATCAACACTGGTTGTACATGCCATGCAACTACTATTTGTCCTTCATCATCAATCTCTAAACTGTCATGCTGTGCTTTCAAGTCATGTACCATGGATAAAGGAGAAACTCTGAGACTTGCCATAGTCTTGCGACTTAAGGTGTCAGCCACCACATTTGCTTTCCTTGGCTGATAGTCTATTAAACAATCATAGTCTTTAATCAATTCTAACCATCTCCTCTGCCTCAAATTCAATTCCTTTTGGGTGCCCAGGTATTTCAAGCTCTTGTGATCTGTGTAAATGTAGCATTTTTCCCCATACAAATAGTGTCTCCAGATCTTCAAAGTAAAAATAATAGCTGCAAGCTATAAATCATGTGTCGGATAGTTCCTCTCATGTGGTTTCAGTTGGCGTGATGCATAAGCAATGACATTTTGATCTTGCATCAGTACACAGCTTAACCCATTGTGAGAAGCATCACTATAAACCATGTATTCTTTACCCGAGTAGGTAAAGTAAGGATTGGAGCTTCAGTCAAACACCTCTTTAACTCATCAAAACTCTGCTGACATTTATCCGTCCACTAAAATTTTACATCTTTTCGAAGTAGCTTCGTCAGTGGAGAAGCTAACATAGAAAACCCTTTCACAAACCAGCAGTAATATCCAGCTAAACCCAGAAAACTATGAATTTCTGTGATATTCCTGGGCAGCTTCCAATTAAGGATAGCTTCTACCTTGCTAGAATCTACCTTGATCACTTCAGCTGACACAACATGTCCTAAGAAAGAGATTTCTTTCAGGTAAAATTCACATTGCGATAATTTGGCGTATAGCTATTTCTCCCTTAAAGTTTACAGTACAATTCGCAGATGTCTGTCATGCTCCTCCGCATTCCTTGAATATATCAAAATATCTTTAATAAACACCACCACAAACTGGTTGAGATATGGTATGAAGATAGTGTTCATCAAATCCATAAAAGCAGCTGGAGCATTTGTTAACTTGAATGGCATTACTAGAAACTCACAGTGGCCATATCGAGTTCTAAAAGCAGTCTTTGGAATACTCTGCTCTTGCACTTTCAAATGATAATAACCAAATTGCAAATCAATTTTGGAGAATACAACTGCACCCTTCAACTAGTCAAATAGATTATCAATGCGAGGCAATGGATATCTGTTCTTTATTGTCACCTTATTCAACTGTCAGTAGTCAATACATAAGCGGAGAGTACCATCTTTCTTCTTAACAAATAATACTGGTGCTCCCCAAGGTGACACACCAGGGCGGATGAAGCCCTTTTCAAGTAGTTCTTGCAATTGTACCTTCAACTCCTTCAACTCTGCTGGTGCCATTTTGTATGGTGTTATGGAGATTGGATCCACACCAGGCATAACATTAATTTCAAACTGCACCTCTCTTTTTGGAGGTAATCCTAGTAATTCATCAGGAAACACATCTGGAAAGTCATATACTGTAGGGATGTCCCTCAATGCTGGACTCCCCACTTGGGTGTCTACCACATGTGCCAAGTATGCTTCACACCCCTTTCTGATCATTTTTCTGGCTAGTGCAGCCGAAATGATATTTGATGGCAATAACTGCCTCTCCCCATGTATTACCACATTACTGTATTAGGGAAGACCAAATGTGACTGTCTTCAGTCTACAGTCAATCATGGCGTGATGCCTGGCTAACCAATCCATGCCCAAGATGATATCATAATCTCTGAAGGGAATTTCAATGAGATCAGATAGAAAAGTGTGTCTTTGGATCACCAAAGGACAATCCCTATACATTCTATTAAGCCTAACCTCTTGTCCTAGCGGACTTGTTACTAGCACCTCAAAGTCCATTTTCACACACGAAACAGCAATGTAATCAATGATGCTAGTACTCACATAGGAATGGGTAGAACCCGGATCAAATAACACAAACACATCTTGATTAAAAGTTGAGAAGGTACCAGCCACAATATCAGATGTCTCGACCTCTTCTCTCTGTCTCATTCGTAGACTCTAACTGATGCACTTCCTTACTCTGACTGATTCACTATGCCTTGGCTACCTGCTAGACTATCTCTACCCCTGCCTCTACCTCTGCTAGGTGGTTGTGAACCTCTGGTGACAGGATTCTGAACTGACCCTTCAGCAGTAGTAGGAGGTGGCCCAACTCTATGGGCATTGGTGCAGTCCTTGGCAAAGTGTCCTGTGCCTCCACAGTTATAACAGGCTCCTATGGCCTTATAGCATACCCCACCATGGCTTCTACCATAAGTTTCACATTGGCAGGGAGGGTAGAAACTTCTGGTACTCTGCTGACCAGATAAAGGAGGTTTCTGTCCTGAAAATCTTCCCCTACTGGACTTCTTACCACTTCTGTTGTGTCCCCCATGGTTATTTCTCTTTCTAGTAGGACCACTGGAACTCTGTTCTACTGACTTTCCCTCTTTCTCTGTCTTCTCTGATTTCTTTTTCTCACGGGCCGCTTCAGATTCAATTCTTTCTAATTCTAGTGCTTGAGAAATAAGCTCAGAGAAGTTGTTATGTTTTAATCCGACAGCTTGTAATCTGATACTAGGATTCAAGTCGGTTTTAAACCTCTTACATCTCTCCCTACTGGTAGAAAGTAGACTTACTGCATAATGGCTCAGGCGAAAAAATTCCCTTTCATATTTAGCCACCGATCTACTCTCCTGTTTTAGACTTAGAAACTCTTGCAACTTCTGGTCCACATAAGCATCAGAGACATATTTTTGTCTGAACTTCCATAGAAAATCATTCAATGTTAGCACTGAAGGTTCTACCAGACTATGAGGAATGGTTTTCCACCAGTCATAAGCATCCCCCTGTAGTAGAGACACTGAATATTCAAATTTGAGCCCCTCTGTACAATATAGCTTCTTGAACACCCTATCCATTCTCTCTAACCACTATTCTGCCTCTAGAGGATCTACTATCCCCATGAACTCAGTAGCCCCATATTTCATCAAGTTGTCATACTGCCTAGCTGAAGACTATGGTTGTACCACTGGTGTCTGTAGTGGGACTTGAGTAGGCATGTTACCAGCCATCTGTTAGAATATTCCAGCCATCTGCTAAGCGAACTGAGCAGGAAACTGCGGTACTAAGGGGGTTGGTGCAGCTGATCCACTGACATTGTGTAGGGCTGGGGCATCCCCTTGTACTTCAGCCTCTATAGATTGATCGATTGAACGATCCCCTTCTTCCATAGTCGATTTGAGGGTCTTAGACCTCCAAAACAAATAACACAAGGAGATTTCCTCTCGTTAGTGCATATTTATAATGTAATGTACTGTATGTATCAAACAATGACATTGAGTAGTTGTACTATGAAGAAAGAATATTCAAATTATAGGTGAAAAAAGAATTTAAAAACTAGCTCTGATACCACTTAAACATGTCACACCCTATCCCTCCGTAAGGCATAATATGATCCCATAGTATACCTAATGAATTACCAACTTCGTCTACTGATAACCCATTAAATACACTACAAGAGATTTTAAACCTTTTCTTACTTCTTTTTACAGTGGTGAGCACTATTTACAGGTGTTAAAAAAAATTTTTAACTGAAGTGAAACCAGATAACACATTTGAAGTATTAATAATTTCTGTAAAAATTTTGGCAGAGTGCCATCTATATTTTGAATAAAACAGTTCTTCAAAAACCTTGTAAAAAGCACTTCCAATATTTTCCTCAATCTCAAACTCCAATAACCAATCAACACAATAAGTTTCTCAACATTTGCCAACTCAAATCCATAATAGTTTTCTAGTGTTTTAAAAAGCTAAGATAAAGAAATATATCACAATATTTATAAGCCAAAATAATTTACAAATTTAGTTTACAACTTTAATATACAATTTTAATGTATAATTTTAATTTACAACTGCTCAAAACCAAGAACAATACATACATACAGTGAACGTACATTACAGTATAAAATGCAAAATATGGTATACTCAATATACCCGATGAACTCTCAATGTAGCACTAGCAGTCTAGTCTGCTGTCCTGTCAGTCTGTCTACCTGCGATAGCAATGAAAAGCTATCGCTGAGCCAATGTCTCAGTGGTGCACAACATTAACAAAATGCAACTTTAAATCATAAATCATAAGTCGTATAAATAGTGGATACTTAAAACCATAGTTAAATTCAAAGACAGCGAATGTCATAAACAATTTAAACTCCATTTCACAATATCACAATAAATATCAATAAATCACACACACAGCTTAATCATGTCCCAAAGTCCAATTCGCCCCAAAAGCCGATGGCTAGTGAGGAATAACTTAGCTAGCTAGCAATAATATGAGTACTCATTCTATTCGTTCTCAATAGGCACACACCTTAACACTTCAGCCAGAGAGGGAATTCAAAGTCAATTCGTTCCACTAGACAAGCTAGTGAGGAATTCAATCAAATATACATGATAGCTACGGTTTCAAACCAATTACAATGTTTTTCAAGCAATAAGTATCCATCAATTGAAAATTCAAAAGAAATAACTGTTATGCACAAACCTCTGATAAATGTCTCTTGGCCCTGACTCAGTGTTTCCTTCCCCTTCCCTGAGTCTTTGCTAACTAAAACACACAATTTGAAGTGTTTCAGTACTCATTTAAACTGTCTCTAACAATAAGGTTCAATAATTAATTTATTGAATTCTATTATTTTCCTTAGTCAACCTAAAATGTTGACTCTTGATGCACTCTAGGTGAATTAGGTTTATTGTTACCAATATGTCACATTTTATAGCCTTTTTGTGTTGGTATAATTACCAAATTCATTTTCAAGTATATTGCATTTTATTACAATTTGCCGGATTTTGGTGTACTATTTTGACCTAGCCGGACTACCTAGTTCCCTCAGTTTTCGGGTTTCGGTCCAAACTACAAACTTGTAGGTCTATGCCTTATTACACGCAGGGCAAAATTTTAGGTCATTCTGAGTTGTGTAGACTAAGTTATGGTCATTTTACTAATGCTGGACAAAATGCACTAAAATGGTAGGCTTAGGTCATTTTTAGGTCACTTTTGGTTCGGCCAGTTTTGGTACCTAAACTTGTGCAAGCTATTTGGCTTGGTTCTAGCCATTTTCTGGGCTTTGGTGTCTTCATAAGAATTGTAGATATATGTGTAAACTATTTATGTTAAAAATTTTAGGTCAATTGGACCTGTTTTGAGTAAGTTATGGTCAAAAAACTAACTGCTGCCCAAATGGTCAATTTTCAGGCTTTTAAGTCACTAATCCGGATTCGATCATTTTTCAAGTCACCTTCTAGGCAGAATTTAGAGAAGCTTCCTTCATGAAAATTGGCAAATTTTATGCTTAGTTTCACCTCCAATTGGTCTCATACCATTTAGAGTCACACACTTAAGGTTCTAAGCCAAAACATACACTGCCCTACTACACACTCATCATCACTTACCAATTACATATTCAACACTTACCAAATTACTTCTTTCATGCCAATTCTAGTTTGTACCTTACCATTAACACATTTTGGTCATTTTGGACAGCTTGTAACCATTCTCAATATGCACACTATAACATAGAATTTTCCAAAGTCCATTTACACCATTTAACCACATGAACATACCCCATTTACATAACCAATTCCAAACCATTATACACATATACATGCTACCATCAATAACAACATAATTCAATAAACCAAACCATAAAACAACACATTTTAAACTACACTTTAAAGTTACCGATTTGCACATCTCCTTCAAATAGCTTCCAAGCTTCTAAAACCAAGTGCACTATCACACATACACTTAGTAGACATTATCCAAATTATTTCTATATACATAAACACTTATACCAACATCTTAAACTGCCCTTTACAAATGAAAACAAGCAACATATGGTGAGTTCCCATGGCTGCCAAAATGGCTCAACTCCAATAATTTATCAAACATAAAAATCTCTTCCACAAAATAACTACCCACAACCTTGGTTACACTTTTAATGAAACAAGAATTGAAAACACTCACTTACCACTTTTGAAGCATGATCAAAGCCTCCCTAAACTTCTTAAAATTCTATCAAACTCTTCCTTGCAAGGTGAGGAGCAAAGTTAATAAAGGAACCTAGTGGAAAAAGTGGCTAGAACATGCTTGAATGGAGCTCTCACCATGGATGGCTATGGAGTTTTCTCTCAATGTTGTTTTCAGTTGGATGTCCCAAGGTTGAAGATGATAGAATCTTTTGCCCATATGTTGATTAAAGGTCCACTTTGAAGATCTTATTGGAGCACTAAAATCAATTATAATGTTTGTTTAATCAAAATTTTCAATTTCCAACTTTTTCCTCCTATCTTTTGCTATTTAGATTATGTACCACCATTTTAATTTTTCATGACATTTTTAAAGTGTAATATCATTTATTTTTAATGGATGTTTAGGTCAAAAGGTAACTCGGGATGTCAATTGACCACAATGCCCTTATTCAGGTTGCATTCCCGATTTTTCGATAACACCGAGTTTTATCGTTTTCTCGATTTCTCATTTTTCTTTGTACTAATTAATTAATTTTTCTTTGATATTTCTAATGAAATTTATACTTCAATAGATGTTTATTTAAGTCTTAAAAATATTTTCCAGGGTTCCAAGCAGTCTAGGGCTAGTCAACGGTCCACGCCATAACTTCCCGGTGCGGTCACCCATCGCTATGGTTTTTGGCTCATTTAACTTGGTTTCATTTCATTGCTATTATTTTTCCTTTGTTTTTCTTGTATTTTCTTTTCTTGTATTTCATTATTTTATGTCTCATCACTAACTTTTAAATGTAGTTCTAGGCATCCTAGCTATCCGGATAGACACTGTCACCGGAACAGTAGAACGCACTACCAAACATTGGGGTGTTACATGTGTAGTGCTATGTGTCACCATCTCATGGTGCCACATGTCACCCTGTGAAATGATCAAAATACCCCTGTGTCTTAATTTTGAGTTCTTAACCCAAAATAATTATTTCTCTTCTTTTAATCAATTTATATCAAATATAAATTAATTAATTAATCTCTATTAATTAATTTCTCATTAATTAAATTCATATTTAAACACTTTAAATATAAATTTAACTTATACTATACATCCATTAACCTAGATTTAGTTTCAAGTCATGCTAGAGACTTTGCAATCTAATTGCAAACCAAATCTATTTACTTAATCAATTAAACTCTTTAATTAATTAATTAAATCATATTTAATTTGGTAATTACTTATGTATGTGTGTGACTTACTAGGCTCATCACTAATTAGTAATGAGACATGATATCAACTCTTAACATCATTAGAACTCTTTCTTACCATAAATGATTTCTCTAAATCATTTTATGCACCTTATAGACCATGGTTAACACCTAGCATAGCATGCCATGGCCACCCAATTAGTAATAAGGTTTACCTTAAATAAACCTATAATCATATGTTACATGCACTAGAATCTCTCTGTTACAAAAACCCAATTCGAGTTGGAGTCATGGTTTATGTCAAACCCCATTTGCTATGAATATTATGTTCTCTTTTAATTCCAGTTCTTGATTAAAAAGATTTTTCATCAAAAACTCTTTTCTGATTAAATCTATCTATCCTAGCCAGGAACTTGAAACATCAAGAACAATTAAATGAACATAGGATTTTATCCCTATTTACTTAGGGTAACAGATCGCATCTTGATCAACACCTACCTCCATATATAACTAGTAGGAGCCAACACATGCCCATATATCCATACACAGTAGAAATATGAAAGCAGTATCAAACTCAAACCACCTATATACAAGGTAACTGTGCTATCTCAGGTCTAAATATTATATGCACTGATATGATTTATGACAATATATTAACAAGAGTAAACTCCATGTGCTTGTCTTAAATGTCACTGGTTCGGCCTACTTATCATGTATAAGTGCCTATTATGTTTGTTATATGGCATGAGACTCACCATTCCATCTTATTTACATCTCATATAAATAATATGGGAACAAATATGATTACAATTTTTCTGGATAAATCATGTCCTTATTGTGAAGTATCCTTGATTGTGAACCTATTTATGATACTTTGTGCTAGAAATACTGTCACTCCTATTGTTAACAACTTAAGAATAGAATTTCTAACAAAATATCAATAGACCTTTTCTGTTACACATAAATATGTTATGTAAATGGAAAAGTGAAAATGCCTTTTATTAGTAAAACATGTACAAGATACATACTAAATGTTATGCTCTAAGGCATACTACTAACAATGACCGCTCCATTGTTGTCACAGTAGAGTGGAACTGGTGACTCAATAGAAGGAACTACTGCAAGTTCTGTCACGAACTTCTTTATCCAAATAACTTCTTTTGCAGCATCAAATGCAGCAATATACTCAGCCTCTCTAGTGGAATCAGCAGTCGTACTTTGTTTGGAACTCTTCCAACTGACTGCACCTACATTACAAATGAACACGAACCCAGAGGTAGACTTTCTATCATCGATATCTGATTAGAAATCATAATCAGTATAACCATCCAATTGCAAGTCACCACCTCCATAAATCAAGAATAAATCCTTAGTTCTTCTCAATTACTTAAGGATATTCTTAACAGCTATCCAGTGTTCCAAACCTGGATTGGATTGAAACCTTTTAGTCAAACTAACAGCATGTGCGATATCCGGCCTAGTACACATCATTGCGTACATCAAACTTCCAATAGCCGAATCATATGGAATCTTGGCCATTTTATTTCTTTCTTCAGGAGTCTTTGGAGACATCTCTTTAGAAAGGTGGATACCATGTCTCACTAGTAACAATCCTCTCTTGGAATCAAGTATGTTAAACCTCTTTAACACCTTTTCTAAGTATAGACTTTGGGATAAACCAATTATTCTTTTCGCTCTATCTCTATAGATTTTAATTTCAAGAATATAGGTTGCTTCCCCTAAGTCTTTCATGGAGAATGTATTTGACAACCATACCTTTACAGCTGTTAACATACCTATGTCATTACCTATCAATAGAATATCATCCACATATAAGACAAGGAAAGTGATAGCACTATCACTAACCTTCTTATATACATATGGTTCATCCGCATTTTTGATAAAACCAAATGACTTAATGGCTTCATCAAAATAGATGTTCCAACTCCTCGAAGCTTGTTTTAACCCATAAATGGATCACTTTAGCTTGTATACCTTGGAACCATCTTAGGATTCAAAACCCCTAGGTTGTTCCATGAAAATATTTTCTTCAATGTATCTATTGAGAAAAGCTGTTTTGACATCCATCTGCCAAATCTCATAATCATAGTATGCAGCTATTGCTAATAGAATCCTAATTGATTTAAGCATGGCAACAGGCGAGAAAGTCTCCTTATAGTCGATTCCTTGCCTCTGACGAAACCCTTTCACTGCTAGGATTGCTTTATAGGTCTTTACCTTGCCATCAGAATCAATTTTCTTCTTGAAAACCTATTTATTCTCTATAGGTATAATACCTTCAGGTGGGTCAACAAGATCCGAAGCTTGATTCTTATACATGTAATCAATTTCGGATTTCATAGCTTCAATCCATTTTGAAGATTCTATATCTGATATCGCTTCTTCATAGGTAAGTGGATCATCTCCATGATCTACTTCTTCATGAGTAAACAACTCTTGTTCATCTTCATGAAGGAAACCATATCTCACTGGGGGGTGAGATATCCTGGTTGATCTGCGAGGAATTACTGTAGATGTTTCATCAATAGGTGTAGGTTAACTAGATGGATCTATATCCATTTGATCTGTTGGTTAGTTAGAATTCTCCAATTCTAACTCTATTTGCCTTCTTTTACCTCCTTCTTGAATAAAATGTTGTTCAAGAAATGTAGCATCACTACTTACCATAACCTTTTGTGATGTAGGCAAATAAAAATAATATCCAAAACTCTCTTTTGGATATCCAACAAATCGACCTTTTTCTTATCTAGTTTCCAATTTATCAGTGTTCAGCTTTTGATACAAGCTAGATAGCCCCAACTCTTAACATGCTTAAGACTTGGGTTTCTTCCATGCCATATCTCATAAGGTGTGGAAGAAACTGATTTTGAGGGAATCCTATTCAGAATATGCAAAGCTGATTCTAATGCAAATCTCCAAAAGGAGATTGGCATATCAGTATAGCTCATTATACTACGTACCATATCTAATAAGGTATGATTTCTCCTTTCAGATACACCATTCAGCTGTGGCATTCCTGGAGGAGTCAGCTGGGAAACAATGCCATGCTCTTTCAAGTATTCATCAAATTCAGTACTTAAGTATTCACCTCCACGATCTGATCAAAGAGTTTTAATACTTTTTCCTGTTTGATTTTCTACTTCAGATTTAAATTCTTTGAACTTTTCAAAGGATTCATGTTTATATTTTATCAAATACAAATATCCAAACCTTGATTTATCATTAGTAAAGGTAATAAAGTAATGAAAACTGCTTCTAGCCATTTCCTTAAATGGGCCACATACATCACTATGTATTAGCTCCAAAATATTTTCAGCTTTTAGTCCTTGTCCAACAAAGGGTGATCTAGTCATTTTGCCTTGAACGCAGGATTCACAAGATGGAGTAGGTTTAGAATCCAATGAGGATAAAATCCCCATTTTCTCTAGTTTTGTAATCCTATCTTTTGCAACATGACCTAATCTTAAGTGCCAAATATATTTTGAACTTGAGTCGATTTTCATCATGGCATTGCATTCTTTTAGATTGCTTGCATTAATTTTGTGTTTATCATTATTATCCAAATAATAAAGACCATCATGCATATAATACGAGCCAACATATTTATTTCCAAAATAAGTATTGCAAACATCATCTGTGAACTAAAATTCATAACCATTTCTAGTCAAACTTGATAAAGAAATGATATTCTTAAAAGCATCAGGCACATACAAAATATTATTCAAATGCAAAACATGTCCACACATGTAAAAGGATTTAAATCCTATGGCTAAAGCTTCAACAGTTGAGCCATCGCCAATTCGGAGTCTTACATCTCTAGCATTCAAGCTGCTACTGTTTGCTAGTTCCTGCATATCATAAGAAATGTGAAAACTAGCACCGGTATCTAAAACCTAAGCTGTACATGAACTATGAGCATCATCAGCATCTAAATAACAAGATATAGACATACCTTTTGAAGGTGTATCCTTCTTATCTTTTAAAGAAGCAAGATACTCTGGGCATTTCCTTTTCCAGTGCCCATCCTTCTGGCAGTGGAAACACTTTCCTTTGCGTCCATCAGCTTTGGTCTTCCCTTTATGTTTGGCTATCTTATTGGAAGGTCCTGGAACTTGAGGTTTCTTTTTCTTATTGCCCTTCTTCTTGTTGGACTTTTCAGAAGAAAAAGATGCAATCAAAGCTACATCTTTTCCTTTATTGCCCGGCATATTCTTTTGGGCAATAACGAGCATGTTAAGTAAACCAGCCAAGGTGTATTCCTGCTTAGTCATATGGAAATTTGTCACAAAATTCCCAAATGACTCAGGTAGGGACTGAAGGATCAAATCTGTCTGCAGTTGGAAATCCATGTTAAAGTCAAGATGTTACAACTGCTTAATAAGCTGAATCATCTTGTGGACATGACCTCCTACATTCTATCGCTCAGACATCCTCATGCGGAATAGCTGCCTAGATATCTCATACCTAGCATTCCTGATATGCTCACCATATAACTCTTATAGGTGAAGGAGGATCTCACTTACACTCTACATGTTCTCATGCTGCTTCTGTAACTCATTACTCATAGAAGCAAGCATATAACACTTGGCTCTCATATCATGCTCCTTCCACTTGTCCAAAGTGTCATGTTCCTCTTGAGTGGCCTCTGGAGGTAAGGGGCTAGGAACATTTAAGTCTAGAACATATCCAATACGTTATAGGTTCAAGACAAGTTTTAAATTTCTTAGCCAATCTAAAAGATTAGGTGCTGTCAACCTATTGTGATCAAGTATGCTCGCAAGGATATTAGATGGTGGTGGTTGTTGTGTGCTCATTATTATCAGAAAATTAACTGTAAAAAATAACTAGATTAATTAGTAAATGTATCAAGTAATTAACTAAAATGATTATGATATTTTAATCAAATTGGTCCTCCCACTAACTTGATCAATCCTATACTTCCAAAGTAGGAAACGAAAATCCTAGTTGGATGGATTTCTAGTGGGTGATTGAATTCTTATAGTCTTATTAATCATCCTCAAGCACATCCATTATTGGAATTACTGTAACGGCCCAGCCCACTAGTGATATTGTCCGCTCTGGGCTGAAGCCCTCACGGTTTTAAAACGCGTCACTAGGAGTTACGAACCACCAACTTATAAACCCAGCATCTCTCCCGTGTTTTGTCGATGTGGGATTTGCCTAGGGTGTTACAATCCACCCCCCTTATGGGACTCAGCGTCCTCGCTGAGGTTTGCCCCACCATCATTCAAGGTTGCACGCGGAGCGGCTTTGATACCACAAATGTAACGGCCCAGCTCACTAGTGATATTGTCCGCTTTGGGCCAAAGCCCTCAATGTAATGGCTCGGCCCACTAGTGATATTGTCCGCTCTAGGCCGAAGCCCTCATGGTTTTAAAACACGTCAATAGGGGTTACGAACCAACAACTTATAAACCCAGCATCTCTCCCATGTTTTGTCAATGTGGGATTTGCCTAGGGTGTTACAATCCACCCCCCTTATGGGACTAAGCGTCTTTGCTGAGGTTTGCCCCACCATCGTTCAAGGTTGCACGCGGAGCGGCTCTAATACCACAAATGTAACGGCCCAGCCCACTAGTGATATTGTCCACTCTGGGCCAAAGCCCTCACGGTTTTAAAATGCGTCACTAGGGGTTACGAACCACCAACTTATAAACCCAGCATCTCTCCCGTGTTTTGCCGATGTGGGATTTGCCTAGGGTGTTACAATTACAATAAACTATAAGTGAGCAACTCTTTGCCCATCACATCTCATGTGAGGTTCAATCATTTACCTAGCCCCTAATGCTCAAAATCTCAGGCACATCCATTATTGACTTATCTTGCATTAGTTAAGTTGATCCCATTGAGCCATTAAACATGCAAATAATTTTAATGTCCTCAGGCACATCCATTATTGGCCACCAAACTATTTATATATTTACAACATCTCATACTTAATAATTATTATTAAGAAAATCTCTTAAATTAATTGCATCATATGTAAGTATTTAAAATTTCTTAAAATAATTGCCTCAATGGAGGGCCCATGTATAATTAACTTAATTATACCATTTCCAACTTAATCATTTATTTGGAAGATTTAGTGGTCGGCTTAATTACTATTATGGCCTCACTTTGCACATTATCCAATTAGCATGCATATATCATATACTTGCATACATTTCCATATCTCATGCATACATGGATAAACAATAAATATGGTATGATCATGGACTTTCTAAGGAATTCAATTCTAAGCCACCAAGAATTGAATCAGGGCATTCCTAGGTGCATTTTATTCATTCATTTTGCAAGAGTTGCTGAAGGAGTACATAATCAACACTTGATCTTGAATTCCTCCCACTGGTCCCACCAATGCTCTTGACCTCCTTGATCTTCTTACAATCCAATTACACTGTAATCCTTGGCATACCAAGGAAAATTTACAAGAATATGGACTTTAAAGTCCTTAAATAAATGAAATTACAACCCAAATTATTACAACACTTATAATACATGCCATCAAAAATAAAATTAATTATTTTACAGCCCAAAGAAAAATAAAAAAAATAAATCCAATCACATTGGTCTTTTATTGTCCATGATCATCCATCATGCATATTACCATTTAACAATTAAGTAAAACATACATACTAAAATTAAATTGAATATCTCAATATTCAATTAAAAAATTCATATTTGAATCTCATTCAAATAAATTTAAAAATTCAGATTTGAATCTCATTCAAAAAAATTTAAAAATTTAGATTTGAATCTCATTCAAACAAATTCAAAACTTCAAATTTGAATCTCATTCAAACAAATTTTAAAAATTCAGATTTGAATCTCATTCAAACAAATTTAAAAATTCAGATTTGAATATCATTCAAGCAATTGAATCAAAATTTAATTGTGTGATTAAAATTCATAACTAAACAATTTAATTACATGTGGGCTTAATCATGGGCTTAATTATGGGCCTTAAGTCATACAACAATTGCATTATGAAGCCCAAACCATGCGCACACTTTGATTGGCCCAAAACCATGCGCACCCATGGTGCATACACATATGCCGCCACCTTTATTGGTCCAACCAGCAATAAATCAATCAACTTTTGATGAAATCACACAATTAAATCTCATATTAAACAATCTAAATGGCAAATATAGTGGCTCTGATACCAATTGAAGGAGCGAAAGCATTAAAATTGTTCATTACAGCATTTTATTTTTTAATTGACTTAATCACATTAAGTCAAGTGTCAAAGCTAGATTTAATCTTGACTTTGATCATCTTACATGATAGGAAGACAAATGGCAAGCTAATATGGTGTCATGTGTCACCATCTCATGGTGCCACATGTCACCCTATGAAATGACCAAATTACCCTTATGTTTTAATTTTGAGTTCTCAACCTAAAATCATTATTTCTTCTCTACAAATCAATTTATATCAAATATGAATTAATTAATTAATCTCTATTAAATAATTTCTCACAATTAAATTTATATTTAAACACTTTAAATATAAATTTAACTTGTACTATGCATCCAATAACCTAGATTTGGTTTCAAGGGACTTTGTAATCTTATTACAAACCAAACCTATTTAATTAATCAATTAAACTCTTTAATTAATCACTTAAATCACATTTAACTTGGTGATTAACTTGCGCATGTGTGTAACTCACTAGGCTCATCACTAATTAGCAATGAGATATGATATTAACTCTTAATATCACTAGAACACTTTCTTACCATAAATGATTTCTCTAAATCATTTTAGGCACCTCATAGACCATGGTTAACACCTAGTATAGCATGTCATGGCCACCCAATCAGTAATAAGGACTACCTTAAATGAATCTTTAATCATATGTTACCATGCACTAGAATCTCTCTGTTATAAAATCCCAATTAGAGCTAGAGTCATGGTTTATGTCAAACCACATTTGCTATGAATATTATGTTTTCTTTTAATTTTAGTTCTTGATTAATTAGATTTTCCTGTCAGAAACTCTTTTCTAACTAAATTTGTCTATCCTGGCCAGGAACTTGAAACATCAAGAATAATTAAATAAACATAGGACTTTGTCCCTATTTACTTAGGGTAACAATTCCATCTTGATCAACACCTACCTCCATATATAACTAGTAGGAGCCAACACATGCCTATATACCCATACACAGTACAAATATGAAAGCAGTATCAAACTCAAACCACCTATATACAAGATAACTGTGTTATCTCAGGTTTAAAGATTATATGCACTGATATGATATATGATAATATATTAACAAGAGTAAACTCCATGTGCTTATCATATGCGTCACTGGTTCGGCCTACTTATCATGTATAAGTGCCTATCATGTTTGTTATATGGCATGAGATTCACCATTCCATCTGTTAGTAGTATGCCCTAGAGCATATCATTTAGTATGTATCTTGTATATATTTTATTAATAAAAGGCATTTCCACTTTTCCGTTTACATAATATATTTATGTGTAATAGAAAAGGTCCATTGATATTTTGTTAGAAATATTATTCTTAAGTTGTTAAGAATATGAGTGACAATATTTCTAGCACAAAGTATCATAAATAGGTTCACAATCAAGGATACTTCATAATAAGGACATGACTTATCCAGAAAGATTGTATTCATGTTTGTTCCCAAGTTATTTATATGAGATATAAATAAGATGGAATGGTGAGTCTCATGCCATATAACAAACATGATAGGCACTTATAAATGATAAGTAGGCCGAACCAGTGACACTTATGACAAGCACATGGAGTTTACTCTTGTCAATGTTTTGTCATAAATCATATCAGTGCATATAATCTTTAGACATGAGATAGCACAGTTATCTTGTATATAGGTAGTTTGAGTTTGATACTGCTTTCATACTTGTATGTGTATGGGTATATGGGCATGTGTTAGCTCCTACTAGTTATATATGGAGGTAGGTGTTGATCAAGATGGAATCTGTTCCTCTAAGTAAATAGAGATAAAATCCTATGTTCATTTAATTGTTCTTGATGTTTCAAGTTCCTGGCCAGACAGGATAGATTTATTGAGAAAGAGTTTCGATGAGAAAATCTTTTAATCAAGAACTGGAATTAAAAGAGAACATAATATTCATAGTAAATGGAGTTTGACATAAACCATGACTCCAGCTTGAGTTGGGATTTTGTAACAGAGAGATTCTAGTGCATGGTAACATATGATTATAGGTTCATTTAAGGTAAACCTTATTACTAATTGGGTGGCCATGGCATGCTATGCTAGGTGTTAACCATGGTCTATGAGGTTCATAAAATGATTTAGAAATCATTTATGGTAAGAAAGAGTTCTGATGATATTAAGAGTTGATATCATGTCTCATTGCCAATTAGTGATGAGCCTAGTAAGTCACACACATACACAAGTTATCACCTATTTAAATATGATTTAATTAATTAATTAAAGATTTTAATTGATTAATTAAATAGATTTGGTTTGCAATAAAATTGCAAAGTCCCTAGCATGACTTGAAACCAAATCTAGATTATTGGATGTGTAGTATAAATTAAATTTATATTTAAAGTGTTTAAATATGAATTTAATTGATGAGAAATTAATTAATAGAGATTAATTAATTAATTTATATTTGATATAAATTAATTAGAAGAAGAAAATAATTATTTTGGGTTAAGAACTCAAAATTAAGACATAGGGGCATTTTGGTCATTTCATTGTGACACGTGGCACCATGAGATGGTGACACATGGGATTACATAAGCTTGCCAAATGTTTTTAATCATGTAAGATGATTAAAATCAAGATTAAATATAGGTTTGACACTTGGCACAATGTGATTGGGTCACTTAAACCTAGAGCTAATCAAAAGGTGACATGTGTCTAGGGTTTAATGTGTTAACCTAGCTATTTAAGTGTGGTTATGAATGGAAAACATAACCAGCAGCCTCTCCTCTCAATTGTCACGCCACTTTGAGCCTCTCCAGCTATTTCTCTTCATCTCTCATCAATTCAAAGAGATTAGCCATCAATCTCTTGAATTAAGAACGCTAGAAATTTTTTCTAGTGTCCTGTTTACATCTCTAATCTCTTAAAAGGCAGAACTTGAATTTCTAATTAATAGAAAAGGCTTTAGAACCTGTTCAAGGGCTGCCATAGGTGTTCTTGGTGTGGACAAGCTAGAGGGACAACATCTGGTGTCACAAGACGAATCTCAAAGGCGCACGACAAGACATCAAGAGGTTAGTGTAATCGTTCTTGATTTAATCTAGGGTTCTAAAATTAATCTGATTAATTTTAAAATCTTAAATGGCAAATACAGATCCAAAAACATATTAAAAGAGTTTTAATATGTTGTTTATCATTGAAATCAAATAGATAAAAATAAATCTTACATGGTGCTTGTGACCCTAGGTGAAAATTTTTGAATTCAATGGTATAATCTTGTGTTTTTCACGCTTCCGTTCCTTCAATTGGTATCAGAGCCACTATATTTGCCATTTAGATTGTTGATTATATAATTTAATTGTGTGTTTGATCATGAGATCAAGAGATTCATTGCTGGTTGGATCATGAGGTGTGGCGGCACACATGGTGAAGCCACCATTGGTGGCGGCAACAATGGTTCCTTTGGTGGTTAAAGGTTTGGCTTTTAATTCTGCAATTGTTGTATGATCTAAGGCCTATTCTTTGACTAATTAAAGTGTTTAATTAGTTGTTTTAATCACACAATTAAATTATGATTCAAATCAGAATTTTAAAAATTGTTTGAATGTGATTCAAATCTGAATTTTAGAAGTTGTTTGAATGTGATTCAAATCTGAATTTTTAAAGTTGTTTGAATCATATTTAAATCTGATTTTTTAAAATTGATTCAATAAAATTCAGATCTGATTTTTTAAAAAATATTTGAATGTGATTCAAATCTGATTTTTTTAAAAAATGTTTGAATGAGATTCAAATCTGAATTTTTAAAGTTGTTTGAATGTGATTCAAATCTGAATTTTTAAATTTGTTTGAATGAGATTCAAATCTGAATTTTTAAATTTATTTGAATCATATTCAAATCTGGATTTTTAAGTTGAATATGAGATATTCAATTTAATTTAAGTATGTATGTTTTATTTAATTGTTAAATAGTGATATGCATGATGGATGATCATGGACTATAAAAGACCAATGTGATTGGATTTATTTCTTTTATGTTTCTTTGGGATTGTAAATTAATTAATTTATTTTAATTTATTTTGGGCATGTATTATTAAGTTTGTAATATTTTTGGGTTGTAATTTCATTTATTTAAGTTCTTGTAAATTCGCCTTAGTATGCCAAGGATTACTATGTAATATTGGATTGCAAGAAGTTCAAGGAGGTCAAGAGCATTGGTGGGACCAGTGGGAGGAATTCAATATCAAGTGTTGATTATGTACTCCTTCAGCAACTCTTGTAAAATGAATGAATGAAATGCACCTAGGAATGCCATGATTCAATTCTTGGAGGCTCAGAATTGAATCCCTTAGAAAGTCCATGATCATACCATATTTACTGCTTATCCATGAATGCATGAGATGTATGGGAATGTATGCAATTATATGATATATGCATGCTAAATGGATAATGTGCAAAGTGAGACCTTAATAGTAATTAGGATGGCTATAAAATCTTCCAAACAAATGATTAAGTTGGAAATGCTATAATTAAAGTAATTATAACATAAGCCCTCCATTGGGGCAATTATTTTAAGAAATTTTAAATAGTTGCATGAGATGCAATTAATTTAAGAGATTTTCTTAAGAATAATTGTTAAGCATGAGATGTTGTAAATATGTAAATGGTTTAGTGGCCAATATTGGATGTACCTGAGGACATTAAAATTATTTGCATAATTGGCACAATGGGATCAACTTAACTAATGCAAGATAAGTCAATAATGGATGTACCTGAGATTTTGAGCATTAGGGGCTAGGTAAAGGATTGAACCTCACATGAGATGTAATGGGCAAAGAGTTGCTCACTTATAGTTTATTGTAATTCCAATAATGGATGTACCTGAGGATGATCAATAGAATTATAAGAATTCAATCACCCACTAGAAATCCATCCAACTAGGATTTCCGTTTTCTACTTTGGAAGTGTAGGATTCGCTAAGTTAGTGGGAGGACCAATTTGATTAAAAGACCATAATCATTTTGGTTAATTACATGATACATTTACTAATTAATCTGGTTATTTTCTGATTAATTTTACGATAAAAATGAGCACAAAACAACCACCACCATCCAATATCCTTGCAAGCATACTTGATCACAACAGTTGAGGACCTAATCATGCGATTGGCTAAGAAATTTGAAACTTGTCCTGAACCTTGAACATATAGGATATGTTTTATATTCAAATGTTCTGGTCCCTTACCTCCGAGGCCACACAAGAGGAACATGATACTTTGGACAAGTGGAAGGAGCATGATATGAGAGCTAAGTGTTACATGCTTGCTTCCATGAGTAATGAGTTCTGAAGCAACATGAGAACATGCAGTGCTAGTGAGATCCTCCTTCACCTACAAGAGTTGTATGGTGAGCACCAGAATGCTAGGTATGAGATATCTAATTATTACGTATGAGGATGTCCGAGGGATGTAATGTTGGGGATCATGTCCACAAGATGATTGGTGATTGAGCGGTTGGAACATCTTGACTTCAACATGGATTTCCAACTACAAACGGATTTGATCCTTCATCCCTTCTGAGTCTTTTGGGAATTTTGTGACAAATTTCCATATGACTAAACAGAATGCACCTTAGTGAATTACTCAACATGCTGGTTATTGCCCAAAAGAATATGCTGCAATAAAGGAAAAGAGGTAGCTTTGGTTGCATCTTCTTTGGAAAGTCCAATAAGAATAAGGGAAATAAGAAAAAGAAACCTCAGATTCCTTGTCCTTCCAAGAAAATAGCTAAACAGAAAAGGAAGACCAAAGCTGACAAAGGCAAAGGAAAGTGTTTCCACTGCCAATAGGAAAGTGTTTCCATTGCCAGTAAGAAAGTGTTTCCACTGGCCAGAGTATAGCAATCTAAATGAATGCAATGCCATGGTGAAAACCAACTCAAGTTCAAAATATATTTGGCACTTAAGGTTATGTCATGTTGCAGAAGATAGGATTGCAAAATTGGAGAAAATGGGGATTCTATCCTCATTGGGCTCTGAGCCTACTCCAACTTGTGAATCTTGCCTTCAAGGCAAAATGACTAGATCACCCTTTGTTGGACAAGGGCTAAGAGCTGAAAATATTTTGGAACTAATACATAGTGATGTATGTGGTCCATTTAAAGAAATGGCTAGAGGGGGCTTTCATTATTTTATTACCTTTACTGATGATAAATCAAGGTTTGGGTATTTGTATTTGATGAAATACAAACATGAATCCTTTGAAAAGTTCAAAGAATTTAAATCTGAAGTAGAAAATCAAACAGGAAAAAATATTAAAGCTCTTCGATCAGATCGTGGAGGTGAATATTTGAGTACTGAATTTGATGAATACTTGAGAGAGCATGGCATTGTTTCTCAGCTGACTCCTCCAGGAACGCCACAGCTGAATGGTGTATCTGAAAGGAGAAATCGTACCCTATTGGATATGGTACGTAGTATGATGAGCTATACTGATATGCCAATCTCCTTTTGGGGATTTGCATTAGAATCAGCTTTATATATTCTGAATAGGATTCCATCAAAATCAGTTTCTTCCACACCTTATGAGATATGGCATGGAAGAAAACCAAGTCTTAAGCATGTTAAGATTTGGGGTTGTCCAGCTTATATCAAAAGCTGAACACTGATAAATTGGAGACCGGATCGTAAAAGGTCGATTTGTTGGATATCCAAAAGATAGTTTTGGATATTATTTTTATTTGCCTACTTCACAAAAGGTTGTGATAAGTAGAGATGCCACATTTCTTGAACAACAGTTTGTTCAAGAAGGAGGCAAAGGAAGGCAAATAGAGTTAGAATTGGAGAATTCTGACCAACCAACAGATCAGATGGATATAGATCCATCTAGTCAACCTATACCCATTGATGAAACATCTACAGTTGTTCCTCGTAGAACAACCAGGGTATCTCACCTACCAGTGAGATATGGTTTTCTTCATGAAGAAGAACAAGAGTTGTCTACTTATGAAGAAGTAGATCATGGAGATGATCCACTTACCTATGAAGAAGCTATATCAGATATAGACTCTTCAAAATGGATTGATGCTATGAAATCCGAGATTGATTCCATGTATAAGAATCAAGTTTGGGATCTTGTTGACCCACCTAAAGGTATTGTACCTATAGGGAACAAATGGGTTTTCAAGAAGAAAATTGGTTCTGATGGAAAGGTAGAGACCTATAAGGCAAGGCTAGTAGAGAAAGGGTTTCGCCAAAGGCAAGGAATAGACTATGAGGAGACTTTCTGCTTTGTTGCCATGCTTAAATCAATTAGGATTTTATTAGCAATAGTGCATACTATGATTATGAGATTTGGCGGATGGATGTCAAACTTTTCTCAATGGATACATTGAAGAAAACATTTTCATGGAACAACCTAGGGGATTTGAATCCCAAGATGGTTCCAAAGTATGCAAGCTAAAGCAATCCATTTATGGGTTGAAACAAGCTTCGAGGAGTTGGAACATCCGTTTTGATGAAGCCATTAAATCCTTTGGTTTTATCAAAAATGAGGATGAGCCATGTGTATATAAGAAGGTTAGTGACAGTGCTATCACTTTCCTTGTCTTATATGTGGATGACATACTGTTGATAGGTAATGATACAGGTATGTTGACGAATATAAAGGTATGGTTGTCAAATACATTCTCCATGAAAGACTTAGGGGAGGCAACCTATATTCTTGGGATTCGCATCTATAGAGATAGATCGAAAAGAATAATTGGTTTATCCCAAAGTCTATACTTGGAAAAGGTGTTAAAGAGGTTTAACATGCTTGATTCCAAGAGAGGATTGTTACCAGTGAAACATGGTATCAACCTTTCTAAAGAGATGTCTCCAAAGACACCTGAAGAAAGAGATAAGATGGCCAGGATTCCATATGCTTCGGCTATTGGAAGTTTAATGTATGCAATATTGTGTACTAGGCCGGATATTGCATATGCTGTTAGTTTGACTAGCAGGTATCAATCCAATCCAGGTTTGGAACACTGGATAGCTGTCAAGAATATTCTTAAGTACTTAAGAAGAACTAAGGATTTATTCTTGATTTATGGAGGTGGAGACTTGCAATTGGATGGTTATACTGATTCTGATTTCCAATCAGATATCGATGATAGAAAGTCTACCTCTGGATATGTGTTCATTTGTAATGGAGGTGCGATCGGTTGGAAGAGTTCCAAGCGAGCACGACGCAGATTCCACTTCGAGGTGAGTATATTCTTTGCATCGAGATCGCAAAAGAAGCTGTTTGGATAAAGAAGTTCGTGGAGAACTTACAGTAGTTCCTTCCATTGAGTGGTTCCACTAGTGACAATAATGGAGCGATCATCTGAGCTAAGGAACCAAGGTCTCACCAGAAATCCAAACACATAGAAAGGCGCTACCACATTATCAGAGATATAGTTGGGCAAGGCAATATAGCCATGCAGAAAATAGCATCAGCTGAAAATCCAGCTGATTCATTCACTAAGCCTTTGTCACAAGCTCAGTTAGACTGACATCTTGAGAAGATGGGTCTAAGGTATTGTAATGAATGGCTCTAGTGCTAGTGGGAGATTGTTAGTAGTATGCCTAGAGCATATCATTTAGTATGTATCTTGTATATATTTTATTAATAAAAGGCATTTCCACTTTTCCGTTTACATAATATATTTATGTGTAATAGAAAAGGTCCATTGATATTTTGTTAGAAATATTATTCTTAAGTTGTTAAGAATATGAGTGACAATATTTCTAGCACAAAGTATCATAAATAGGTTCACAATCAAGGATACTTCATAATAAGGACATGACTTATCCAGAAAGATTGTATTCATGTTTGTTCCCAAGTTATTTATATGAGATATAAATAAGATGGAATGGTGAGTCTCATGCCATATAACAAACATGATAGGCACTTATAAATGATAAGTAGGCCGAACCGGTGACACTTATGACAAGCACATGGAGTTTACTCTTGTCAATGTTTTGTCATAAATCATATCGATGCATATAATCTTTAGACTGAGATAGCACAGTTATCTTGTATATAGGTAGTTTGAGTTTGATCTCGCTTTCATACTTGTCTGTATGGGTATATGGGCATGTGTTGGCTCCTACTAGTTATATATGGAGGTAGGTGTTGATCAAGATGGAATCTGTTCCTCTAAGTAAATAGAGATAAAATCCTATGTTCATTTAATTGTTCTTGATGTTTCAAGTTCTGGCAGACAGATAGATTTATTGAGAAAGAGTTTACGATGAGAAAATCTTTTAATCAAGAACTGGAATTAAAAGAGAACATAATATTCATAGCAAATGGAGTTTGACATAAACCATGACTCGGCTTGAGTTGGGATTTTGTAAGAGAGATTCTAGTGCATGGTAACATATGATTATAGGTTCATTTAAGGTAAACCTTATTACTAATTGGGTGGCCATGGCATGCTATGCTAGGTGTTAACCATGGTCTATGAGGTTCATAAAATGATTTAGAGAAATCATTTATGGTAAGAAAGAGTACTGATGATATTAAGAGTTGATATCATGTCTCATTGCCAATTAGTGATGAGCCTAGTAAGTCACACACATACACAAGTTATCACCTATTTAAATATGATTTAATTAATTAATTAAAGAGTTTAATTGATTAATTAAATAGATTTGGTTTGCAATAAAATTGCAAAGTCCCTAGCATGACTTGAAACCAAATCTAGATTATTGGATGTGTAGTATAAATTAAATTTATATTTAAAGTGTTTAAATATGAATTTAATTGATGAGAAATTAATTAATAGAGATTAATTAATTAATTTATATTTGATATAAATTAATTAGAAGAAGAAAATAATTATTTTGGGTTAAGAACTCAAAATTAAGACACAGGGGCATTTTGGTCATTTCACAGTGTGACACGTGGCACCATGAGATGGTGACACATGGGATTACACATAAGCTTGCCAAATGTTTTTTAATCATGTAAGATGATTAAAATCAAGATTAAATATAGGTTTGACACTTGGCACAATGTGATTGGGTCACTTAAACCTAGAGCTAATCAAAAGGTGACATGTGGCTAGGGTTTAATGTGTTAACCTAGCTATTTAAGTGTGGTTATGAATGGAAAACATAACCAGCAGCCTCTCCTCTCAATTGTCACGCCACTTTGAGCCTCTCCAGCTATTTCTCTTCATCTCTCATCAATTCAAAGAGATTAGCCATCAATCTCTTGAATTAAGAACGCTAGAAATTGTTTCTAGTGTCCTGTTTACATCTCTAATCTCTTAAAAGGCAGAACTTGAATTTCTAATTAATAGAAAAGGCTTTAGAACCTGTTCAAGGGCTGCCATAGGTGTTCTTGGTGTGGACAAGCTAGAGGGACAACATCTGGTGTCCTGAAGACGAATCTCAAAGGCGCAGACACGCTGCAGCACATCAAGAGGTTAGTGTAATCGTTCTTGATTTAATCTAGGGTTCTAAAATTAATCTGATTAATTTTAAAATCTTAAATGGCAAATACAGATCCAAAAACATATTAAAAGAGTTTTAATATGTTGTTTATCATTGAAATCAAATAGATAAAAATAAATCTTGCATGGTGCTTATGACCCTAGGTGAAAATTTTTGAATTCAATGGTATAATCTTGTGTTTTTCACGCTTCCGTTCCTTCACCATCTTATTTATATCTCATATAAATATCCTGGGAACAAACATGATTACAATCTTTCTGGATAAGTCATGTCCTTATTGTGAAGTATCCTCGATTGTGAACTAATTTATGATACTTTGTGCTAGAAATACTGTCACTCATATTCTTAACAACTTAAGAATAGAATTTATAACAAAATATCAATGGACCTTTTCTATTACACATAAATACATTATGTAAATGGAAAAGTGAAATTGCCTTTTATTAGTCAAATATGTACAAGATACATACTAAATGATATGTTCTAGGGCATATTACTAACACATGATATAAAATACAAAATCCTAATTACATAGGCCCTACCAAAATAAGACACTGCTGAGGTGAGCACTGACCTATAACTGTAGCAGATCTAGTCAGCGTATAGTCAATACACTATTATGGCAGCTGCTTTTGTGTCAAGTGGGTCTGGTCTCCAGTACCTACACGATGGAAAATCCAACGCGCTAAGCAAATTGCTTAGTGGTGCATAATCTTAAAGAAAATCAACTAAATAATTATAAATAATAATTTTGTGTAAATTTTTGCAATTCTAGGTCACTTGCATATTTTACTGCACTTTGGGAATAAATTACTTAGTAGTATCTTTTCTGTATATTTATTTTATTCTCTGTCTTTTTAAACTCTTGTTAGAGTCTTTAAAATCACTTCAGTGTCTTTCATGTCATATCAATGTATTTGTGCCCAAGAAACCTATATCAGACTATAATGCTGGATACATGGGAGTATACGAGTTAAACCTCCATATGTCTACCTTGTATACAACTGTCATGTGGGCAGGCTATTGAAGCCAGAATTATAATTATGCACAATGGCATCTGTCATGTCAGGCACAAGGCCAGTGGGCAGGCATATAATAGCCTGTATAGAACTGTCTGTTAGGCACAAGGCCAGTGGTCAGAAATCATATCAGACATATTTTGTCAATCAATGATTATTCATGTAGGCAGTGCTGCTATCTGTAGTCCCACTAATTGGTATACCAATCAATCCAACTATATATAAAAGTCTAGGTACACTTTGGGCAAATTAGTATTATTAAGCACTTATAGTTTTATTATTTCATGCTATGTACCATTAAGGGTTCATAACATATTGTTATTTCACTTGATGTACTATCTATGCTTTATACCATTTTCATGTCATTATAATGGGAACATAGGTCCCAAGTACATATTCATATAACTTATGTATTTATCACTCTCATTATTTTATGTCAGGTACTATATATATTTACATTTTTTGTATCAACTGATTTCATGTCACCTTGTAGTGGGAAAGTGGGAAAAGTGAGTCCCATACATCTATTTCATGTAATTTAGCATGTAATGACTTATTAGGGATAAGTCAATAATTTATTTCTCGAACCATTCTTTAGGTTCAGCTTTAATGTCTTGTCTTTGCATATCAAATTGAGCAATTTGTGGCTACTATTTAGCTACACTTCCTCAATGGAAGTTGTTCCTCTATGTCTTAGTTTTATTTTCATTTTTGAATCATGTCATTTGAATTTGTATAACTCAAGTTATGGTCAAATAACCATAACTAGGTCAATTCTTGATTTTGGTTCCCTTACTAGGTAGTTTTGATGTTGAAATTAACCAATTTATTTGGATAGCTTATGGTGACATTTAGGCCTAGTGTGCTTCATAGGATTTGTTGCCCTATGTCTTTTGGTCACTTTGAATTTCTAGTTGCAATTTTTCAAGTCTTGTAGAATTTATTATAGCCATATTATTAGACTAGACCCAAATGTCCTATACTAACATAATTCTCAATTATGTCAGTAATTTTGACCTATAATTTAAGCTTCTTACATTCATAAGTTGAGGAAGATGTCTACAACAAAATTGAAAATATGTTTCTTAGGTTTCTAGAATAGTATGACTCATTTCAATTGAAGACTTCTAGTGGGAGATATGCTAAAAAATAATATTCTAGATCCCTTGGTCACTTATGCATTTTCCAGATTTTTGTGCATCAAATTGATCAAGCTAATTGACCTATTTCTCTTGGTTTTCAGGTTTTGATCCAAATAACAATTTTGAAGGTCTATGTCTTATTGAAATTTTGGCACTGGTTTTAGGGAATTTGGAGTTCTATGGACCAAGTTATGGCTTCTTTGCCAAAACTGGTCAAGTGGTTTTATTTAGCAATTATGGGCAGTTTCAATTCTGGACAGATTTAGTGTCCCTACTTAGGCAAGCAAATTGAGTTGGTTAATGGTATTTCTGAGCTTTGGTGTCTTCATAAGAGTTGTAGCCCTATGTCTAAGATTTCCAATGGTATAAATTTTACATTATTTGGACCTGTTTACAGTGAGTTATGACCAAACGATTTATTACTGTTCATATGATCAAAATTCTGGGTTTTACATTGCCAATCCGGATTTGGTCACATTTTTAGGTCACTTTCTGGATAGAATTTTGGTAAGGTTTCTACATGGAAATTTGCACATTTTATGCCTAGTTTTAACTCTAATTGGCCTCATACCAATTGGGGTCACACAATTAGGGTTATAACTCCAAAAGCATATTGCCCTCATTCAATTCCTCAAACATACAAACAATACACATTCAAGTTCAATTTCTCTAACTCCCAAACTAAAATTCTGGATTTATAGCACTCTAAAATCATTCATCAAACCTCAAATTGGTCAATTTCCAGCAATTACTCAATGTTCAATACAAAACCTTACATCAAATAATCAAAGTCAACCACAATACATACATAAAAACAATTAGCTATTACATAAATTTTCACTAGCAATTAACCATATACTTCCACTAATCCATCAAAACCATAATTCACATTGAAATTCTTAGAATTCCATTCTCCTAAGGACTTCATGGCTACCAATTTCAAGTTCAATTGTCCAAGTCTTCAAAAATTGTTCAAAGCCCCAATTCACATCATCAACCTCACATGTACACTTGCAATTAAATTCTACTACTTAAAATCACATAAATTTAGCATCATTAATCAATAATTATATGTATAAATCAATCCATATCCAAGCTTATTAAGGCTGCCAATTTGAAAATTATACAAAATTTCCATACTTCTTTCAAAAACCTCATTCAAATTCACAATCTCAACTTACGCATGAAATCAATTTGCTCAAACATCTAATTACCTCAATCAATATCATTATCCTTCCATTACATATCAAAATAAATTAAAGTCCCTTAATTCCCATGGTTGTTGATTTTATGGCTCCCCAATACTCAACCATTTCCTCAATTTTTCTTAGTAAATCAACTCATCTCAACCTTAATACAAAGTTTAATTAAGTGAGGTAAGGAAAACTAGCACTAACCTTTTTTTTGGAGCTTGCTAAACCTTGAAATTTTCTCTTCTTTTTGCCGCCTATGTGTTGCCCATGGTGTGTAGACTAAGTTTAATGAAGACGCTTGAAAAATTTATGGCTTGATCATGGAGGACTTGAGCTCATGCATGAAACAGCCATGGAGTTTCATGGGAGAGTGATTTCGGCTATGGATGGTTTCTTAAAGAAATGAAATGGTTTTTAGTAGAGAAATCTATCCCTTAGGTTTATTTATACCCCCACTATCTTAAGGTTAAATACTATAATATATGCTCCACTAACTTTGGTTAATTAGTTTAATAATCCACTTTTAATTATTTCAAATTATAACCCTCATTTTTCCTTAATTGCATTTCATATTTAATTTCATTTTTCATGTGATTTTCAAATTTTAGTACTATTCATTTTTAATGAACATTTAGGTCAAAAGTCAACTCTAGGTGTCAAATGACCAAAATGCCCCTCTTCGGGTTATATTTCAAATTTTTTAGTAACACCGATTTATTTCTGAATTTGTCTGTTTCTTAAATTTTCATTTTTATTTGTACTAATTAACTAAATTTCCTTTGAAATTTCCAATGTCAATTATACCTCAATAAACCTTTAATTAGATCTTAGAAATTATTTCTCGGGGTTTCCCATGGTCCTGGGGTTAGCAATTGCCTTCGTCGTAACTTCCCAGTGCGGTCACCCATCACTACGGTTCCAGCTTGTTTAACCTAGTTACATTTCATCTCTTTTATTTTTCCTTAATTTTTCTTGTATTTTCTTATCATTTATTCCATCATTTCATGTCTCCTCACTATCATTTAAGTATAGTTCCAGACATCCTGACTGTTCGGGCAAGCATCAGCCATCAGAACAGTAGAATGTACGAACTATCGACAGTGAGGGTGTTACAATTCTTCCCCTCTAAATAAAATTTCATCCTCGAAATTTACCTAGTATAAATAATCGAGAAACCACTATATCCTTGTCTCTTCGCTTTTTCGTATTATAATACCTCTCTTTCCCTTTAGTCTACCTTACTAGTTATAGCTTTACAATCTTATCCTTATCTCGATTTACTATCGGAAATACGTAACTCTATATAATAGTCCCAAGTTGGTACTGTAATCTGCAGCTTACAGCACAAACATCAAGAGCATTGCATAGTTATCACGATATATCCCAATAGATCAGATTTTTCCTATACTTATCCTCTATCAGTTCTGTACTCATCTTCTTTCCTCTTTCATCTCTCTCTCTCTCTTTTTTTTTTCCATTCATTATCTTTAATACAATCCTTTTCGGTTGATAATTTATCATTACCTTACGGTCTAAAGGGTTAGTGACAAGTATGTCATCTACTAACCCATCTATCGGTATCCTCTTTCAACACGAGGCACAATACATATATAGGGATGAATATAATTAGGGTCTATCAATACATATTTAAATGTATTATAAATAGAAATTGTACCTCTGACAACGCCTACTAGATCTGGCTCCTCCCGAGCCATAGCGTACACACAGGGTACTACTCTAGCTTCAGGCCATTCTATAGTCTTAGAAGCCCTCTGTGATGTACTAGTTGTATCAAGCCTCCTAGGTCTTCTACCCCTCTACACTATCAGAGCAGACCTTTGAATATGTGGTGGAGCTGTGGGAGCACTCCTCTGTGGGCAATCTCTAAAAAAGTGTTTTGTGGACCCACATCTGAAACATCCACCCGTCAGCAGTCTACACTCTGCTCTGTGGTTCCTCCCACAATGTGTACAAATTGGCATCGGGGCTGATCCCTGTCCCCTCGAGGTCTATTCTCTGCTCTGAATATGACCCTGAAACCCCTTAGGTCTCTTGCTCTCTGTAGCAACTGTGCTGGACTGGCCAGGTCTAGACCTTCTCTTGCGCTGCCTGTCCTTCCTGGACTGCTCATCATTTCTAACTCTCTCTACTGGGGTCCTATATACTGGCTGGGGAGGTGGTAAGGGTGGCTGTAGCTGTGGAGGTGGCATAGCTCCGGTGACCTGACGGAGCAATTGAGTCATCTGCTCTACGAAGGCTTGATGTGTCTTTACAAAGGTACCGAACAATGGTTCCGCCCTACTACTACAGCACCCTTGACTAGACACAGGTGCAGGTGTATGACTCTCTATCTCTTCCTCTATCGGTTTTGGAGACCCGTGCTCTGATGGATCAGATGCCATCGATCCTCTAAAATAGATAAAGAACTTATCTGCATTAGTGTCACCTCGACTCTATCTAAAGGCCCATGCATGTAATGCACTCTATCTATTTCTATCTATCTAGGTCTACGACTGCCTAAACCTTTACTCTGATACCACTAAATGTAGCACCCCTCACCCGTCTACAGTGTAGGTGTGCCATATTCGGTGCCGGAGCACCCTATCTTATCCTGTCATGTCCATTGTTAATTTTTAAACTTTGTAGAAAACATGTGGAAATATATTTTTTTTATCACAATTTATTTTTGTGGAAACCCGGGCAGAGCCTCCTTTGATTTATTGGCATCTGGCAGGTTCCAATAGTTACCTGTCAAAAATAATTTCATATCATATATGTTTTATTCATCTTGTCATATAACATATCGTATCATATCTGTTCATTCAATTTCAAGAAAATAATATTTTTCATTCATTCATTCATATGGAAATTTATATACATACATTCTCAAACTTCAATTATAGTATCAAAATATAATTACAATTTATTACATAATTCAAACTTAATATACATTAGAATGTACATGATACAAAATGGAAAATCCTAATTACATGGGCCCTATCAAAATAAGACACTGCTGAGGTGAACACTAAGCTATAGTTGTAGTAGATCTGGTCAGCGTATAGTCGATACACTACTGTGGCAACTGCTGCTGTGTCTGGTGGGTCTGGTCTCTAGTACCTACGCGATGGAAAATCCAATGCACTAAGCAAATTTCTTGGTGGTGCATAATCTTAAAGAAATTCAACTAAATAATTATAAATAATAATTCTGTGTAAATTTTTGCAATTCTAGGTCACTTGCATATTTTACTACACTTTGAGAATAAATTACTTAGCAGTATCTTTTCTATATATTTATTTCATTCTCTGTCTTTTTAAACTCATGTAGAGTCTTTAAAATCACTTCAGTGTCTTTTATGTCATATCAATGTATTTGTGCCTAAGTAACCTATAACAGACTATAATGTTGGATACACAGGAATATACGGGTTAAACCTCCATATGTCTACGCTGTATACAATTGTCATGTGGGCAGGCTGTTGAAGCCAGAATTACAATTATGGACAATAGCATCTATCATGTCAGTCACAAAGCCAGTGGGTAGGCATATAATAGCCTATATACAACTATCTATCAGGCACAAGGCCAGCGATCATAAATCATATCAGACATATTTTGTCAATCAATGATTATTCATGTAGGCAGTACTGCTATCTGTAGTCCCTAATTGATATACCAATCGATCCAACTATATATATAAGTCTAGGTACACTTTGGCAAATTAGTATTATTAAGCACTTATAGTTTTATTTTTTCATGCTATATACTATTAAGGGTTCATAACATATTATTATTTCACTTTACGTTGTAACATCCTCCCTGTACGTATTCTGTACGTTCTATTGCTCCAGTGGTCAAATAATAGTCCAGGTAAGTCAGGATGTCTAGAACTACACTTCGGTGATATAATGATGAAATAAATAAAAAGAAAATGCAAGAAAAATCAAAGAAAAATGAAAGAGAGAAAATGAAGGTAAGTTAAACGAGCCGGCACCGCAGCGATGGGTGACCGCACCGGGAAGGCCATTGTCGACCCCAGGATCGCGAGGAACCCTCGGAATTAAATTTTAGGATGTAAGTAAAGGTTTATTGAAATATAATTGATACTAAAATTATCAAAGGAAAATTAATAAATTAGTATAAAGAAAAATGAAAATTTGAGAAATAGACAAAAATTGGTGTTATCGAAAAATCAGGAATATAACCCGAAGTGGGGCATTTTGGTCATTTGACACCTAGAGTTGTCTTTTGACCTCAATTTTCATTAAAAATAAATGATATTGCACTTAGAAAATATCGTGAAAAATTAAATTATGATACATTATAAGAATAGTGCAAGAAATGGGGGGTAAACTTAGGATAATTAAAAGTTTAATTATATTAATATATTATAAGTTAGTGGACCACTAAGGGAGTAATTAAACAACTAAATGGACATGTGTAATCCCATAACATCTTCTTCTTCCTTATGACTCACTTTGGCCGAATCCCATTTCCTCCCAAAACCACCATTAACGTCCTAAGCAAAAGCTTCATATCCACCATGAATAAGCCATAGTTTTCTCAAGCTCCTTCACTAAAGTTGGTCCACACCTCTTAGGCAGATTATAGGGAACAAAAAGGAAGAGATTTGGTGAAGGTTTAACAAGCTAAAAATCCTCTCTCTTGCTTTAGTAAACCTTGTGTTTAGGTTGAGGTGAGTATTTTGGTGAAGAGAAATGAAGAAAATAGTGAGATATGAAATTGTCCATTTTCGGCAGCCATGAAGGTTTATTGTGTTTGAGTTTTTCTTACCTCAAATGGATGAAAATTAAGGTTGATTAACTTAAATGGAAGTTGTAGTAGGTTAATGTTCAAGTATATGCATGTTAATGCTTGAATGAAGGATTTGAAAATGGGTCTTGATACTTTGGTAAACTGCCATGTTTGGCAGCCTATAATACTATGAAATTGTATGTGAGTTTATGTGAATTATTTATGAAATGTGATGGTGTTAAATAGTGGGCAGCATGTGTTGATTTCATGGATGTGTATGTGAAAAATTGGTGTTGAGGTATGTTGTATTTCGATGGAATTGTATGTTGGACTTTAATGGTGAATTGTGTGCATTGAGCACTTGAGTGTTCTGCCCAATATGCTTGCTGGAATTGTGTTTAGTATTTGTAGAAGTGCTATGAATGAATAATGAAGTCATGAGGAAGAGAAGGAATGGCAAATTGGAAGTGTAATTGTCTTGCGTAGGTTGTGTGTTATTGGTAGTACATAAATTAGGTCATAAGTGCAAAATTGTGAACCCAATTGGCATGAGGCCAATGAAGGGTGAAACTAGACACCAAATAGGCAAACTTTCATGTAGAAATGTTGCCAAAATTCTGCCTAGAAACTGATCTTAAAAATAACCAAATCCAAAATGGCAACCTTGCAAACTAGATTTTTGACCATATGAACAGTAATCATTAGGATGACCATAACTCACTCAAAACAGATCCAATTGACTTGAAATTTTTGCCATGGATAGCTTAGACATAGAGCTACAATTATTATGAAGACACTAAAGCCCAGAAATAGCCAGAACCAAGTTAAATAGCTTGCACAAGTTCGGGTACCAAAACTGCCAGAACTAAAAGTGTCCTAAAATTGACCAAATTTTGCACTAAAGGTGCAATCTGTCCAGCTTTAGTAAATTGACCATATCTTGGTTTATTCAACTCAGAATGACCTGAAATTTTGCCCTGAATGCAATAAGACATAGAGCTAAAATTTTTCTTCTTTGACCAGAAGCTAAAAACCAAGAGAAATAGGACTTTAAGCTAGACAAATCTAGCACATAAAAATTGAGAATTTGACATTTACATAAAATGATGCTTGAAGCAATTTGGCAATGAATGCCAACTTGTAAAAATGGCAAATTGCACTATATTGGCAGCATATTGAATTACAATTTGTGACATGTTTATGCCAGAAACAACTTATCCATAGTACCTAAATAGGTCAACATATGCATTGACTTATGAATTACATAATAGCTAGTAAACTCTAAAAATTGAAGAATTAAACAATTAATTTATAATGTGCCCTACTTTGCCTAGTTGACTAGCTTGGACTGGTTGGCATGCCAATTGGATTCTGACAGCTGTTCTGTAAATGGCTTTATGCCATACTGTGTTTTTACGGTATATTATGTCGCACTATGACTTTAATAGCCTACGACTTTACATATTGTGTATTTATACTTGGCTTATCACCAGATTGACTAAATGGCTTTTTAGCCACACTGTTACACACTGAGAGACACTTTGTGACCGATGGTGTGACGGCCTGAGGTACTAGGTACCCAGTGCCAGTATATCCATTTATCTAGTCTGGTCAGTACATAGGCTACACAGGCAATAATTCAAGTACTATTAAATTCAAATAACTAAATCCAGTCTACTGACATATAGCACTACCAAAAATTAGCAAATATTGCAATATTAGCAAATAAAAGTAGAATCAGCAGCTGCAAAGCATATCGATGTTATAAATTTGTAAACAATTCATTTACTTTATTTTAGTGTATATTTCTTTATATTTGGCACCACTAAGTAAAATTGCTTAACACGTTGCTTTTGTAACGCATAGGTATTGGAGACACAGCTGGGGAGCCTAGCAGACCTACAATCGGGTGAGATATCAGATCTACACAGGAGTCCAAAGTCATCTGCACTGCATTGCATACATGGTAGGACTTAGGATATCTTGTATTTTATACTTCTGTTGTATTTTTGAAATTTGGCCCTGTATTTTGTAATATTATGAAAGCTCTAAAGTTTGTAATATTTTGTACATATTAAATAACATGGAGATTTTCTGGATATATTTAAATTATTATGGATTGTATTATGGACCTATTTAATGACTGTGAAAGTCTATTGACTTTACTGACAAATCGAGACTGTGAAACAGTTGAGATTTTGATATTATCATATTGAACTATTTTTAATAGGTTTGGAAGGACAGTTTATCGAAATACAGACGGCACCTTGCCAAATTTTTATTACCATTTTTCAGATACTGATTTTATTAAAGTATGAAAATAGTATCAGCATGATATGAATATTACATAAAAGACTTCTTAAAATCAAATTGAGCTCAGGAAATGAGATAATCACAGACTAGGTGTTCCAGCACACCATGTAGCACACCTTGCTCGGTTATGCTGTAGACGGGTGAGGGTTGTTATATTTAGTAGTATCAGAGCACGGTTTAGGCATTTCTGGACCTAGATAGATTGCATATCATGCATTGCATTGTAAGTGTTAAGATGACTCTAATGCAGATCTTTTGATTTGTTATTTTGATCAGAATATGAACTCCACATCACAGGGAGCGGTTGATGAGGATGTGAAAAGTCATGCTCCATCTATGACTGAACCAGGAGACAGGAGGGAGCCTACTCCACCAGTACCAAATGCACTAGCCACATTTCAGCAAATGGATGAGTTCTTTTGATAGATGCCAGGAGTTATGCCACCACCACCACCTCCACATCAAAAATCTCATATGGAGAGACTCAGGAAGTTTGGAGCAGTAGATTTTCTGGGCAAAAGGGAAGATAATTCTGTCACAGCTGAAAACTGGTTGGACAGAACTGGAAGAGTCTTGAAACAACTTCATTGTACTCCAGAGCAGAATTTGGAAGCTGTTGTATCACTACTGTAAGATGATGCATACCAATGGTGGGATACAGTGACTAGTGAGGTACCACAAAATAAATAACTTGGGATTTCTTTCTCATTGAGTTCAGAAAGAAGTATGTGGGCAGTGTATAACTAGAAGAGAAGAGAAGGTAATTTATTACCCTACGCCAGAGATAGCTGACAGTGGCTGAATATGAAAGAGAATTTGTCAGACTGAGCCACTATGGGTAGGAAATAGTCCCTAATGAGGCAGAGAGATGTAAGAGATTTGAGGAAGGACTCAATGACAACATTAAAGTAATGATTATAGCCTTAAGGATTACAGAGTTTGCCAAGTTAGTGAAAGTTGCACTGAAGGTTGAAAAAGTTAGAATGAATGAGCAAAACAGAAGGGACAGACAACAGAAAAGAAGTCAGGGTCAGACCAGTACATCTTCTGCCCCTAGTAAGAAATTCAGAGGTTTGCCTACTCAGAGTTTCAGTAGAGCACTAAGTCAGGGTCAGTCACAGAGACCCAAATCTCAGTTTGCACCAAGGAGAGGCCAGTCCACACCTTCAATGGCTAGCTCTTCAGGGACAGGGTTCAGGGGACCAGCCCTAACAGTATCTGTTGCTTACCCACATTACCAAAAATGGCATAAGGGTGAATGTTGGAGGATCATAGGTGCTTGTTTATGGTGTGGGTCTACAGACCACCTAGTCCGAGATTGTCCTCGCAGAACTGTTACATCCACTCCGGTATCAACTGTTATGCCTACCCCTCCAGCTCTAAGGTGTAGAAAGCCGGGTAAGGCTGAGGCAGCCGGTACTTCACAAAAACCTGTATCAGAGTCTGTGGGGAGAGCAAAAGGTAGAAAACCAGCCAGAGCCTATGCTATAAGGGCACAAGAGGAACAGGATGCTCCAAATGTCATCAAGGGTACGTTCCTCCTCTATAATACTTCTGTGCATGCATTAGTGGATCCTGGATCTACTCATTCATATATTTGTATCAAGCTGCCCATAGAAAAGGGAATACCAGTAGAGGAAAGTGACTAAGACATCCTGGTCACAAATCCACTAGGCCACAGTGTGGTAGTAAACAAGGTGTATAAGGGCTGTCCATTGAAGATTCAAGGGAAAGAGTTCTCAGCAGACTTAATAGAATTGCCTTTCGATGAGTTTGATGTGATTTTGGGAATAGATTGGTTATCCCATCATCAGGCAATAGTAGATTGTAAATTGAAGAGAATCTCTCTGAAAACTGCTAAGAACGAAAAAATAACAGTTGTGGTTGAAAGGATAGATTTCTTGTCCAATTTCATCTCAGCTACAGTTGCAAGGAGATGGTTGAGAAAAGGGTGTGAAGCCTATCTAGCACACGTGGTTGACACTAGGCAGGATAAACTTAACTTGTCTGACATACCCACAGTAAGGGATTTCTCTGAGGTATTTCCTGAGGAATTGCCTAGTTTATCTAGTTTGCCACCAGAAAGGGAAGTTAAATTTGCTATTGAGATTATGCCGGGTACAGCTCTAATTTCAATTGCTCCATATAGGATGGCACCTGCTGAATTGAAAGAGTTAAAAATCCAGCTACAAGAATTATTAGACAAGGGGTTCATACACCCTAGTGTGTCACTGTAGAGAGCTCTGGTACTATTTGTAAAGAAGAAAGATGGGACACTGAGGTTATGTGTTGACTACCGATAGTTAAATAGAGTAATAGTGAAGAACAAGTATCTGTTGCCTAGAATTGACGATTCGTTTGATCAGTTGAAGGGAGCCGGTGTGTTTTCTAAGATTGATCTCAGATCAGGGTATCATCAGCTAAGGGTTAACGATGCAGATGTGCCTGAGACTGCATTTAGAACCCAGTATGGGCATTATGAATTCCTGGTGATGCCATTTGGGTTAACAAACGCTCCAGTAGCATTCATGGACCTTATGAACCATATCTTCCATCCATACTTAGATCGATTTGTAGTGGTCTTCATTGATGACATCCTGGTGTATTCCAAGGATAAAACAGAACATGATGAGCATTTGAGAATTATTCTGTAGACTCTAAAAGAGAAGAAACTGTATGCTAAATTGTCCAAGTGTGTGTTCTGGTTAATTGAGATTGCATTCCTTGGACATGTAGTATCAGCTAAAGGGATTAGAGTGGATCCCAAGAAGATTGAAGCAGTAATGGAATGGAAGCCTCCCAGAAATACAACTGAGATCAGAAGTTTCTTGGGGTTAGCTGGATATTATAGAAGATTTGTAAAGGGATTTTCCCTGATAGCTGCTCCAATGATCAAATTACTACACAAGAATATGAAATTTGACAGGAATGACAAGTGTCAAGCCAATTTTGAGAGGCTGAAGGCTATGTTGACAAAGGCACCAGTGTTAACACAGCTAGTGTCGGGAAAAGACTTTGTAGTCTACAGTGATGCCTCTCATAATGGGTTAGGGTGTGTACTCATGCAAGAAAGGAAAGTGGTCACATATGTTTCCAGGCAGTTAAGGCCACATGAAAAGAATTACCCTACTCATGATTTGGAGTTAGTAGCAATTATCTTCTCATTGAAGATATGGAGGCATTACTTGTATGGAGAAAAATGCTAAATATACACAGACCATAAGAGTCTAAAGTATCTGCCAACCCAAAAGGAACTTAATTTAAGACAGAGGCGATGGATTGAATTCCTGAAAGATTATGATTGTGTGATTGACTACCACCCTGGGAAGGCAAATGTTGTTGCTAATGCTTTAAGCAGAAAATCTATTGTAGCATTAAGATCTCTGAATGCCCAACTGTCCTTAAATTATGATGGAGTTATTTTGGCTGAGTTGCAAGTGAAGCCGAATCTGTTATAACAGATACAAGATGGGTAGAAGACAGATGAGAAATTAATGGTTGTTATGGGCAAAATCACTGAGGGAAAGGAAACTGAATATGAAGTGAAAGAAAATGGGTGCCTGTACTATAAAGAAAGAGTATGTGTACCAGATGATAAAGAGTTAAAAACCAGTATTCTTAAAGAAGCACATAACAGTGTGTATGCTATGCACCCAGGAAGCACATAAATGTATCATGACTTGAAACTTCGATACTGGTGGCTAGGTATGAAGAAAGACATAGCTGACAACTAGATGCTTGACATGTCAGCAAGTCAAAGCAGAACATCAAGTTCCATCAGGTTTGTTACAACCCATAAACATGCCTGAATGGAAATGGGACCGAGTCACTATGGACTTTGCTAGTGGTCTACTTCTCACTCAGAAGAAGCATGATGCAGCATGGGTGATTGTGGATAGGTTGACCAAATTAGCACAATTTTTGCTAGTTAGAACTGACTACTCACTAGAAAAGCTAGTTGAATTGTGCATCAGTTAGATAGTTAGACTACATGGAATTCCGCTTTCCATTATATCTGATAGAGACCCGAGGTTTACATCTATATTTTGGAAGAAATTACAAGAATCCTTGGGCACACAACTCCATTTTAATATGGCTTTTCATCCTCAGACGGATGGACAGTCAGAAAGAATAATCCAGGTAAAAAATATATATATATATATTTTGAAACTCATTGAGTTATTGCAAACAATAAACTGATAATAATGATAGTAATAACTTAATATATGTGATAGGTCCTCAAGGATATGCTGAGAAGTTGTGTTATTGAGTTTGAGGGAAGTTGGGACAGATACCTTCCACTGGCAGAATTTGCATACAACAATAGCTATCAAGCTAGCATACAAATGGCGCCCTATGAAGCACTGTGTGGGAGAAAATGCAGAACACCTGTATGTTGGACTGAATTGGGTAAAGATAAGCTAGTGCGACCAGATCTAATAAAACAGACAGAGGAAAAGGTGAAACTGATAAAGGCCAATTTGAAAGTTGCCTCAGACCGACAGAAATCTTATGCTGACTTGAAAAGAAAAGACATTGAGTATGAAGTTGGCGAGAAGGTATGTCTCAAAGTATCACCGTGGAAGAAAGTGTTGAGATTCAAGAAAAAGGGAAAATTAAGCCCTAGGTTTATTGGCCCATATGAAGTTATTGAATGTGTGGGACCAGTAGCTTACAGATTAGCCTTACCACCTGAGCTAGACAAGATACATAATGTGTTCCATGTCTCAATGCTCAGAAGATACAAATAAGATCCTTCACATGTCATCTCAGCAGAAGAAATTATGGTACAACCTGACCTGACATATGAAGAAGAACTAAATAAAATCTTTGCACGAGAGGTAAAAGAGCTCAGAAACAAGACAATTCCACTAGTAAAAATCCTATGGAGGCACCACAACACGGAAGAGGCAACATGGGAGAGCGAGGAGACAATAAGGCAACAGTTCCCTCAGCTCTTCACATCAGGTAAATTTCGAAGACGAAATTTTTATTTAGAGGGGAAGAGTTGTAACATCCTCCCTGTACGTATTCTGTGCGTTCTATTGCTCCAGTGGCCAAATAACAGTCTAGGCAAGTCAGGATGTCTGGAACTACACTTTGGTAATAGTGAACAGACATATAATGATGAAATAAATAAAAATAAAATACAAGAAAAATAAAAGAAAAATGAAAGAGAGAAAATGAAGCTAAGTTAAATGAGCCGGCACTGCAGCGATGGGTGACCGCACTGGGAAGGCCGTTGCCGACCCTAGGATCGCGAGGAACCGTCGAAATTAAATTTTGGGATGTAAGTAAAGGTTTACTGAAAAATAATTGACACTAGAATTATCAAAGAAAAATTAATAAATTAGTACAAAGAAAAACAAAAAATCGAGAAATAGACAAAAATCGGTGTTACTGAAAAATTGGGAATATAACCCGAAGTGGGGCATTTTGGTCATTTGACACCTAGAGTTTCCTTTTGACCTCAATGTCCATTAAAAATAAATGATATTGTACTTAGAAAATGTCATGAAAAATTAAAGTGTGATACATTATAAGAATAGTGAAAGAAATGGGGGGTAAACTTAGGATAATTAAAAGTTTAATTATATTAATATATTATAAGTTAGTGGACCACTAGGGGAGTAATTAAACAACTAAATGGACATGTGTAATCCCATAACATTGTTGTCATATCTTACCCCTCTGTAAGGCATAACATGATCCCATAGAATACCTAATGAACTACCGAACTTCACCTACCGATAACTCATTAAGTACCCTACAAGGGATTTTAAAACAATTTTCTTACTTTTGATAAGTGGTGAGCATTTTCTAATTGGTATCAAACATTTAATTAAAGTTGAAAGCTAGTTGAAATTTTTGGCCTATTTTATTTTTTCGCAAATTTTATAAAAATTTTGGCAGAGTTTCATCTGTATTTTGAGAAAACAGTTCTTCAAATACCTGAAAAAAAGGCACTTCCAATAATTTTTCTCAACAACTTCTTCAAATTCACAATCATCTCAATCAATTTCAACACATTATCAACTTCCAAAATTCAAATCCACCATTTCCAATATCCAACAACCATCAAATACCATTAATGAATTTCATTCAATTCAAAATATAATACTACCATTCATATTTCATTAATAACAAAGTAATTTATATACATCATTGCAAAAATTTACATTAAAAGAAATTCAAACTAAATTTGATTACAAACTTTATACAAACTTTGTACAAGCTGCTCAAGACCCATTTTCCATGTCCATACATTTATGTGCATCACAAACATCAAAATAAATATTTACAGTCGGGGTATAAATTATACTCGATATAACTTCAGGGTAAGTCGCTCCACAATCCTCAGTAGCTCACTCTGCTACTCCTCTAGTCTCTAAATCTGAGACAACAATAATAGCTATCGTTGAGTACTAGGACTCAGTGGTGCACAACATACTAAAATAATCTTTATGCAGAATTTAAATCACATTTATTCAAAAATTGAACTGAACATGAGAATTAAATATAAAACATGAATTATGAGATTCTAATCCAAACAAGTTCATTTTGAAGTGCCAAAACACATTTCATAAAACCCATAGTTATATCATGCCATTCGAAACAAATATAATCTCAATAGCCAGAGGCTAAAGAGAAGTCACATCACAAGGCTAGCTAGCTCAAATATATGGATATCTATTCAATTTCTTCTTCTACTGGCACAAACCTCAACAATTCAGCCAAAGAAGGAATCAAAATTTGAAACTGATTACCCCCACTAGTCATGCTAGTGAGGTGTTCAAATATATGGTTATGACTTTGTGGTTTCAAAACTTATCTTAACAATTTGCTAAACATTGCCATTTCAAATATACACAATTAACTTTCAACAATTTAAATCTAAAGCATCATAAGAATGTCATAATTAAATATTTCACATTATTCAAAACAATATGCAGAAGATAATTTACAAAAATTTTACAAAAATTATACGTTGTGCACAAAACTTAAACGAGTCGCCTCTTGGCCTTGACTCGTTTCCTCGCGTTCTTTTCTAGTGTTCTTTTCAATTGAAACACACAATTTTACAGTGTCTCAGTACCATAACTTAACATAAATCCAAAAATAAATTTAACTTCACTTTTACCTAGCTATAATGTGCTAAACTCGACGTTCTTTAAATTTTTTTGTTTCGGGGTTACTATTCACTACACTATTCAAGTCAAATTATTGACTTTCTAAGGCTTAATAGATATGGGAATTCCAACTTCACCCACATATCACATTTTGGTCACTAAATTTGTTGGTTTTAGTTGTTTACATAAATTCTAAGTCTTTTAGGCAAATTTGTAAATTTTCAATTTTGGTGTCTTAAGTTGCACTGTTCTATTGGTCATTTTACTGTTAGAATTTGGAAAACCTTTCTTCATAGAAAATGTTTCCTATTGTCTTAAGTTTATTCTCCTTTTTGAATCACTCCAATTCGAGTTTTGTAGCTCAAGTTATAGCCATTTGAACCATGGCTGCCGGATTAGACTTAACCCAAATTTCTGGGCAAATTTTGGTTCTGGCAGTTTTAGGTCACCAAATTTGGGTGGCCAAATGACTTTCTTAATGGCATAATTTGGGTTTGTGTTCTCCATGAAAGTTTTAGGTCTATATCTCATCTGTCCACTGGTAAAATTTTAGGTCATTTAGACCTGCCTAGCTCAAGTTATGGCCAAATGAACAAACACTATTCATTTGGTCAGTTTGTACAGAGCAGACTAAGAATTTTCGGATTTGGTTAATTTATTCACTAGGTTTTGGTCACCTTTTGGGCATGCTTCCTAAATGAAAATTGTGTCATTTGGTGTCTATTTTCATTCCCTATTGGTATCATACCAATTGGACTTGTAAATTTTCAGTTTTGGTCCCTCAAAGGGACCTTGGTCCAGCTGCCTGTAGCATGACCACATTGAATCCGAATTTGCTTTTGGTTCAAACACTTCTAACACACTTCATTTGGTCACAAATGACCATTTCTCACTTCAAACAAGGTCAAAGACATCATTTATCAAATTTTCACATTTTTTTCTCTAAACCCTAAGTGTCCAAAACCCTAGTTCACCAATTTTTTGCATTTAGCTAATTCAAAGTCTTTAACCATAGTCATTCAACTCCTTGATGTTTATATTCCCCTCTAATTCAATCAAACCATGCAATAATACCCCCACACACATGCTGGCCGAAATTCACTTATAGTCCCCACTTTTAATTTGTTTCAACTTTCTCATAATTTACAAGCTATTTCACTAACTACACATAAATTAAATTTAGGAAATAGAGAGTTAAAACTCTAACCTTTGCTTTGGATTCCCAAAACTTCAATTTTCTATTTTTCTTCCTCCTTCTTTCTTCTATACTTCTTGTCTAGGGTTCTTGAGAAGCTTTCTAGGGTTTAGGGTTAATTTTAGTGAAAGGACCTCAAGTTATTCAAGGTTGAATAACTCTTTAATGGTGGACAATCATGGAGGAGGGAGAGAAGGAGTTTTGGCCGGCTTGGAAGGGAAGAAGGGAAATGAATTTTATTTCTTTATTTTGTATATTTATCCTTTGATTGACCTAGTCAAATTATCAAGTAAATAAAAATTAATTATGACCTCATATATGAGGTCACCATGATGATGTAATAACCTTTCATTAAACTTGTTTTCTTTTCAATTTATTTTCCCATAACTTTTTCAATTTAATTATATATTTCACAATTTTCTTTTCTCTAATTTTATTTGATAGTTAAGTCAGGAGTCAGCTCTCGGGGTCAATTGACCAAATTGCCCCTTGCCGGGTAAACTCGATTTGCAAATAATTCAATATTTCTTTTGGATCTCTGACCTAATTATTTGACTGGCTTAACAATTCTTTTTCGTGATTTTTCTCTTTTCCACTGTGTTCGTAATGGTCCTAAGGACCGCGGTGTCACATTTTACGATTCGAAATTTGAGTTTAAATCGACTTTGCAATCGTCCCCGAGAAGGTCACCCATCGCTGTGACTCTTGGTTCGCTTAACTTCTTATGTTCTGTTCTTCTTATTTATACTTAACTAATTGGCAATTACTAATTATTTGTGTTTATAGCTTATCTAGTTGTCTTAAGTGTGGTTCTAATCCCCTAAATTGTCCAGACTGACACCGGTCACCGGAACAGTAAAATATACTAGGCTATGCAAATAGGGGTGTTACAATATTCTTCTTCCTTATGACTCACTTTGGCCGAATCTCATTTCCTCCCAAAACCACCATTAATGTCCTAAGCAAAAGCTCCATATCCACCATGAATAAGCCATAGTTTTCTCAAGCTCCTTCATTAAAGTTCTCTTAGGCAAATTATAGGGAATATAAAAGAAGAGATTTGGTGAAGGTTTAACAAGCTCCAAATTTGGTAAGTGTCCAAATCCTCTCCCTTGCTTTAGTAAACCTTGTGTTTAGGTTGAGGTGAGTATTTTGGTGAAGAGAAATGAAGAAAATAGTGAGATAAGAAATTGTCCATTTTTGGTAGCCATGAAGGTTTATTGTGTTTGAGTTTTTCTTACCTCAAATGGATGGAAATTAAGGTTGATTAACTTAAATGGAAGTTGTAGTACGTTAATGTTCAAGCATGTGCATGTTAATGCTCGAATGAAGGATTTGAAAATGGGTCTTGATACTTTGGTAAAATGCCATGTTTGGCAGCCTATAATACTATGAAATTGTATGTGAGTTTATTTGAATTATTCATGAAATGTGATGGTGTTAAATAGTGGGCAGCATGTGTAGTTTTCATGGATGTGTATGTGAAAAATTGGTGATGAGGTATGTTGTATGTCGGTGGAATTTTATGTTGGACTTTAATGGGGAATTGTGTGCATTGAGCACTTGAGTGTTCTACCCAATATGCTTGCTGGAATTGTGTTTAGTATTTGTAGAAGTGCTATGAATGAATAATGAAGTCATGAGGAGGAGGAGGAATGGCAAATTGGAAGTGTAATTGTCTTGTGCAGGTTGTGTGTTATTGGCAGTAAATAAATTAGGTCATAAGTGCAAAATTGTGAACCCAATTGGTATGAGGCCAATGGGGGGTGAAACTAGACACCAAATAGGCCAACTTTCATGTAGAAATGTTACCAAAATTCTGCCTAGAAACTGACCTTAAAAACTGACCTTAAACCTAGATTTTTGACCATATGAACAGTAATCATTAGGATGACCATAACTCACTCAAAATAGGTCCAATTGACCTGAAATTTTTGCCATGGATAGCTTAGACATAGAGCTACAATTCTTATGAAGACACTAAAGCCCAGAAATGGCCAGAACCAAGTAAAATAGCTTGCACAAGTTCTGGTACCAAAACTGTCAGAACTAAAAGTGACCTAAAATTGACCAAATTTTACACTAAAGGTGCAATTTGTCCAGCTTTAGTAAATTGACGATATCTTGTTCTATACAACTCAAAATGACCTGAAATTTTGCCCCAAGTGCAATAAGACATAGAGCTACAATTTTGCTTCTTTGACTAGAAGCTTAAAACTAAGAGAAATAGGACTTTAAGCTAGACCAATCTAACACACAAAAATGGAGAATTTGATATTTGCGTACAATGATGCTTGAAGCAATTTGGCAATGAATGCCAACTTGTAAAAATTGTAAATTGCACTATATTAGCAGCATATTAAATTACAATTTGTGACATGTTGATGCCAGAAACAACTTATCCATAGTACCTAAAAAGGTTAACATATGCATTGACTTATGAATTGCATAATAGCTAGTAAACTCTAAAAATTGAAGAATTAAACAATTAATTTATAATGTGCCCTAGTTTGCCTAGTTGACTAGTTTGGATAGGTTGGCATGCTAATAGGATTCTGACAGCTGTTTTGTAAATAGCTTTATGCCATACTGTGTTTTTACGGCATATTATGCTGCACTGTGACTTTAATAGCCTACGGCTATACATATTGTGTATTTATACTTGACTTATTGCTAGATTGACTATATGGCTTTTTAGCCACACTATTGCACATTGGGAGACACTTTGTGACCGATGGTGTGACGGCCCGAGGGTACTAGGTACCCAGTGCCAGTATATCCGTTTATCCAGTCTAGTCAGTATATAGGCTACATGGGCAGTAATTCAAGTACTATTAAATTTAAATAGCTAAATCCAGTCTACTAACATACAACACTACCAAAAATTAGCAAATATTGAAATGTTAGCAAATAAAAGTAGAATTAGCAACTGCAAAGTATATCGATGTTATAAATTCGTAAACAATTCATTTACTTTATTTTAGTGTATATTTCTTTATATTTGGCAACACTAAGCAAAATTGCTTAGCACATTACTTTTGTAACGCGTAGGTATTGGAGACACAGCTGGGGAGCCCAGCAGACCTACGATCGGGTGAGACATTAGATCTGCACAGGAGTCCAGAGTCATCTTCATTGCATTGCATACATGGTAGGACTTAGGATATCTTGTATTTTATACTTCTGCTGTATTTTTGAAATTCGACCCTGTATTTTTTAATATTATGAAAGCTCTAAAGTTTGTAATATTTTGCACATATTAAATAACATGGAGATTTTCTAAATATATTTAAATTATTATGGTTTGTATTATGGAACTGTTTAATGACTGTGAAAGCCTATTGACTTTACTGAGATCGAGAATGTGAAACAGTTGAGATTTTGATATTATCATATTGAACTGTTTTTAACAGGTTTGGAAGGACAATTTGTCCAAAATACAGACAGCTCCTTGCCAAATTTTTATTACCATTTTGAGACACTGATTTTATTAAAGTATGAAAATAGTATCAACATGATATGAATATTACATAAAAGACTTCTTAAAATCAAATTGAGCTCAGGAAATGAGATAATCACAGACTAGGTGTTTCGGCACGTCGTGTAGCACGCCTTGCTCGGCTATGCTGTAGACGGTGTTCCGGCACGCCGTGTAGCACGCCTTGCTCGGCTATACTGTAGACGGGTAAGGGGTGTTACACATGTACTATCTATGCTTTATATCATTTTCATGTCATTATAATGGGAACATAGGTCCCAAGTACATATTTATATAACTTATGTATTTATCACTCTCATTATTTTATGTCATGTACTATATATATTTACATTTCATGTATCAACTGATTTCATGTCACCTTGTAGTGGGAAAGTGGGAAAAGTGTGTCCCACATATCTATTTCATGTAATTTTGCATGTGATGACTTATTAGGGATAAGTCAATAATTTATTTCTAGAACCATTCTTTAGGTTCAACTTTAATGTCTTGTCTTTGCATATCAAATTGAGCAATTTATGGCTACTTTCAACTGATTTCATGTCACCTTATAGTGGGAAAGTGGGAAAAGTGTGTCCCACATATCTATTTCATGTAATTTTGCATGTGATGACTTATTAGGGATAAGTCAATAATTTATTTCTAGAGCTTTAATGTCTTGTCTTTGCATATCAAATTGAGCAATTTATGGCTACTTTTTTGCCACACTTCCTCAAAGGAAGTTGTTCCTCTATGTTTTGGTTTTATTTTCCATTTTGAATCAAGTCATTTGGATTTGTATAAGTCAAGTTATGGTCAAATAACCATAACTAGGTCAATTCTATATTTTGGTTCCCTTACTAGGCAGTTTCGATATTCAACTTAACCAATTTATTTGGATAGCTTATAGTGATATTTAGGCCTAGTGTGCTTCATAGGATTTGTTGCCCTATGTCTTATGGTCACTCAAAATTTCTAGTTGCAATTTTTCAAGTCTTATATAATTTATTATAGCCATATTATTGGACTAGACTCAAATGTCCTATGCTAACATAATTCTCAATTAGGTCAGTAACTTTGACCTATAATTTAAGCTTCTTACATTCATAAGTTGAGGAAGATGTCTGAAACAAAGTTGAAGATCTATTTCTTAGGTTTCCAGAATGGTATAGGTCATTTCAATTGAAGACTTCTAGTGGGAGATATGCTAAAAAGAATATTTTGGATTCCTTGGTCACTTATGCATTTTCCAGATTTTTGTGCATCAAATTTATCAAGCTAATTGACCCATTTCTCTTGGTTTTTGGGTTTTGATCCAAATAACAATTTCGTAGGTCTATGTCTTAATGAAAATTTGGCACTGGTTTTAGGGCATTTGGAGTTCTATGGACCAAGTTATGGCTTCTTTGCCAAAACTGGTGAAGTGGTCTTTATTTAGCAATTTTGGGCAGTTTCAATTCTGGACAAATTTGGTGTCCCTACTTAGGCAGCAAATTGACTTGGTTAATAGCATTTTTGGGCTTTGGTGTCCTCACAAAAGTTGTAGCCCTATGTCTAAGCTTTCCAATGGTATAAATTTCAGGTCATTTAGACTTGTCCACAGTTAGTTATGACTGAATGATTTATTACTGTTCATATGGTCAAAATTCTGGGTTTCACATTGCCAATTCGGATTTGGTCACATTTTTAGGTCACTTTCTGGACAAAATTTTGGCAAGGTTTCTACACGGAAATTTGCACATTTTATGTATAGTTTTACCTCCACTTGGCCTCATACCAATTGGGGTCATACAATTAGGGTTATAACTCCAAAAGCATATTGCCCTCATTCAATTCCTCAAACATACAAACAATACACATTCAAATTCAATTTCCCTAACTCCCAAACTAAGATTCTGGATTTATAGCACTCTAAAATCATTCATCAAACCTCAAATTGGTCAATTTCTAGCAATTACACAATTGCTCAATGTTCAATACAAAACCTTACATCAAATAGTCAAAGTCAACTATAATACACATATAAAAACAATTAGCTATTACATAAATTTTCACTAGCAATTAACCATATACTTCCACTAATCCATCAAAACCATAATTCAAATACTTCAAGGCTGCCAATTTCAATTTCAATTGTCCAAGTCTTTAAAAATTGTTTAAAGCCCTAATTCACATCGCCAACCACACATGTACACTTACAATTAAATTCTACTACTTATAATCACATAAATTTAGCATCATTAATCAACAATTATATGTATAAATTAATCCATATCCAAGCTTATCAAGGCTGGCAATTTAAAAATTATACAAATTTTCCATACTTCTTTCAAAAACCTCATTCAAATTCCCAATCTCAACTTACGCATGAATCAATTTGCTCAAACATCTAATTACCTCAATCAATATCATTACCCATCCATTACATATCAAAATAAATTAAAGTCCCTTAATTCCCATGGCTGCCGATTTTATGGCTCCCCAATACTCAACCATTTCCTTAATTTTTCTTAGCAAATCAACTCATCTCAACCTTAATACAAAGTTTAATTAAGTGAGGTAAGGAAAACTAGCACTAACCTTTTTTTTTTTTTTGAGCTTGCTAAACCTTGAAATTTTCTCCCTTTTTTGCTGTCTATGTGTTGCCCACGGTATGTAGACTAAGTTTAATGAAGACACTTAAAAAATTTATGGCTTGATCATGGAGGACTTGAGCTCATGCATGAAATGGCCATGGAGTTTTATGGGAGAGTGATTTCGGCCATGGATGGTTTCTTAAAGAAATGAAATAGTTTTTAGTGGAGAAATCTGTCCCTTAGGTGTACCCCCACTATCTTAAGTTTAATTACTATAATATATGCTCCACTAACTTTGATTAATTAGTTTAATAATCCACTTTTAATTATTTCAAATTATACCCCTCATTTTTCCTTAATTGCATTTCATATTTAATTTCATTTTTCATGTGATTTTTAAAATTTAATACTACTCATTTTTAATGGACATTTAGGTCAAAAGTCAACTCTAGGTGTAAAATGACCAAAATGCCCCTCTTCAGGTCATATTTCAAATTTTTCAATAATACCGATTTAATTCCGAATTTGTCTATTTCTTAAATTTTCATTTTTATTTGTACTAATTAACTAAATTTTCTTTGACATTTTCAATGTCAATTATACCTTAGTAGACCTTTAATTAGGTCTTGAAAATTATTTCTCGGGGTTTCCCTTGGTCCTGGGGTCAGCAATTACCTTTGCCGTAACTTCTCGGTGTGGTCACCCATCGCTATGATTCCAGCTCGTTTAACCTAGTTACATTTCATCTCTTTTATTTTTCCTTATTTTTTCTTGTAATTTCTTATCATTTATTCCATCATTTCATGTTTCCTCACTATCATTTAAGTGTAGTTCCAGACATCCTGACTGTTCGGGCAGGCATCAGCCGTCGGAACAGTAAAACGTACGGATTATCAATGGTGAGGGTGTTACAAAATTTTAGATTCTTCACACTAGAATTCAGCTCACCAATTCTTAATTCTTCCTTCTCCTTCACCATGCTTTCATGGCTAGTTCATCCAATTCTTCAATCCAATCACAAAATAGCAAGCTTACATTCATGAATTTGAGCTTGCGTAAGAGTATGAAAGAAGAAAATAAAAAAGAAGAGAGGGGAGGATAGGTTCGGCTGAATGAGAATGGAAGACATAATTTTTTTTGGTAAATTATGTTGCTTATATACTCTTATTCCCTTCTTGCCATGTGTTAATTTTCCTATGCCATTTGTCTCAAATTTATGGCTTGATTTGCCACATTAATTAGCTTAATTAATATTGGTTATTTTAATTAATTGGTAACATTTCGTTTTAATCCCCTAAACTTTACTAACTTTGTAATGAAGTCCATAGGAGTATTTTACAAATTTTTAATTTAATCCCTCATTTAATCTAATTTACGCACCATATTCAATATTCAATATTTTCACTGAAATATACTAAATACGGTCTGTAAATTTGAGGCATTATAATTCTTCCCCTCTTAGGATATTTCGTCCTCGAAATTAGAGATTGTATATCAGTTGAACAGTTAGGGATACTGTTGTTTCATCACTTCCTCGCTTTCCTAAGTAGCTTCCTCAATTGCATGATTCCTCCATAGCACTTTAACCAATAAAACTTGCTTGTTCCTCTGTTCCTTCACTTCACGAGCTATAATTGCCACTAGTTCCTCCTCATAGGTCAAATCTTGTTGCACTTCAATTGTCTCCCTAGGAATGTCATGGGTTGGGTCTGATCTGTATCTCCTTAACATCAAGACGTGGAAGAAATTGTGTATCTTTGATAATTCTGGGGGCAAGGCCAGTCTATAGGCTAGTGGAACCACATGTTCAATTATCTCATACGGAATGATAAACCTAGGACTTAACTTGCCCTTCTTGCCAAATCTCAAAATTTTTTTCCATGGTGAGACTTTTAAGAAGGCTTTATCACCAACTTCATATTCTATATCTTTTCTCTTTAAATTAGCATAAGATTTTTGTCTATCTATTGTTGCTTTCAGTCTATGGTTTATCCGTTTTACTTTATCCGCTGTCTGTTTCACAAGTTCTAGTCCCACTAACTTCTTTTCACCTAATTATGTCCAGCATAAAGGAGTTCTACACTTCCTACCATATAGGGCTTCATAAGGTGCCATATGGATGCTAGACTGATAACTGTTGTTGTAAGCAAATTCTATCAGTGGGAGGTGTTTATCCTAACTTCCTTCAAATTCAATAATATAGCTTCTCAACATATCCTTTAGCACCTGTATAACTCTTTCGGATTATCTATCTGCCTAAGGAATGAAGGCTGTACTGAAGTGGAGCCGAGTGCTCAAGGCTTTATGCAAACTTTTCGAAAATCTTGTTGTAAACCGTGGGTCTCTGTAATGCTCCAAATTTATAGATCATATTCATTACATTTTAGCAAGCATATCAGCTATTGAATATGGTATGTAAATTCACTTAAGTGAGGGATTAAAGTAAAAAGAGGTAAAAAACACCTATGGAATTAGTTACAAAGTTATTAAAGCTTGGGGGCAGCATTTAAAAATTTTCTAACTTAGCACATAATTGAGTTTAATTATCATCAAGTGTGATTAATTAAGTCAATGAAGATGCATTAGTTAAATTAATCATGATTAGGAAAATTAAACATAATTAGTTAAATAGTAAAGCTTAATGATTAGGAATTTCTAAATATTTACAAGTTTGCCATTCACAATATTTACAAGTTTGCCATTAGGGAATTAAAATAATACAGATATCTATTAGTAGAGACAAAATCACAATCTTCACCTTCTTATTCACGTTGGCCGAACCATCATCCTCCCCTTTTCACCATTTTTCTTTCTTCCAAGCTTGAAATCTCACCACTTTCTCAACCTCCATCACTTCAAATAGTATAACTAAGCTTTAATTTAGTGAGAGTACATCTTTTAAGCAAGAAATTATAAGGATTTAGGAAGCTTACCAAGTAATCAAATTGGGGAAAAGTTCAAGGTAAGGGAAGACAAAGCTTAGCAAGCATGAATTTATGTTATCATGTCATAATCATGACATAAATGTGATTTGTGATGAGTGTCACACCCTACCCCTCTGTAAGGCATAACATGATCCCGTAGTATATCTAATGAATTACCAACTCCGTCTACTGATAACCCATTAAATACACTACAAGGGATTTTAAAAACTTTTCTTACTTCTTTTACAGTGGTGAGCACTATTTACAGGTATTAAAAACCTTTTTGAACTGAAGTGATAGAACTAACACATTTGAATTATTTAGAATTTCTGTAAAAATTTTAGCAGAGTGCCATCTGTATTTTGGATAAAATAGTTCTTCAGACAACCTGTAAAAAGCACTACAATATTTTTCCAAATCTCAACTCCAACAAATTTCTCAACTCAAATCCACAGTGATTTTTCAAAGTCTGAGATACAAGAAATATAATACAATTTTTTTTCAAGCCAAAATAACTCATAATTATTTTACAACTTCAAGGTACAATTTGAATTTACAACTGCTCAAAACCAAAAACAATATGTACATACAGTGAACATACATTACAGTGCAAAATGCAAAATGTGGTATACTCATTATACCCGAAAATCTCTCGCTGGATGTACAAGCAACCTAGTCTGCTGCCCTGTCTGTCTGTCTACCTGCGACAGCAATAAAAAGCTATCGCTGAGACAATGTCTCAGTGGTACACAACATTAACCAAATACAATTTAAATCACAATTCATAAATCATATAAATAGTGGATACTTAAAACCATAATTAATTTCAAGACAGTAATTGTCAACAAGAATTTAAACTCCATTTCTCAATATCACAATAATTTCAATAAGTCAGATCATGGTTGAATTCAAAAGACAGTATATGTCAATAAGAGTTTAAATTCATTTCACAATCTCACAATACATATCAATAAATCACACACAGCTTAATCATGTTCCAAAGTTCAATTCGTCCCAAAAGCCGATGGCTAATGAGGTATTCAATTCGTCCTAAAAGTCGATGACTAATGAGGAATAACATAGCTAGCTAGCAAAAATATGAGTACTCATCCAATTCGTCCTCAACAGGCACACACCTCAACACTTCAGCCAGAGAGGGAATTCAATTCGTCCCACTAGACAAGCGAGTGAGGAATACAATCAATATACATGATAGCTGTGGTTTCAAACCATTTCCAATGCTTTTCAATCAATAAGTATCCATCAATATCATTCAAATAATTTTTCACAATTTCAAACCATTTACAATGCTTTCCAAGTAATAAATATTCATTCAAACACATTTCCACAATTTAAAACATTAATGTACAAATAGTCATAATTCATTTCAATTGAAAAATTCAAATGAAATAGTTGTTGTGCACAAACACAATTTAAAACAATAACATACAAATAATTATAATTTATTTCAATTGAAAAATTCAAAAGAAATAGCCGTTGTGCACAAGCCTCTGATGACTGTCTCCTAGTCTGGACTCAGTGTTTCCTTCCCTTTCCCTGAGTCTTTACTAACTGAGAAACACAATTTGAAGTGTTTCAGTACTAAATTAAATTGTCTCTATCGATAATGCTTGATAAGTAATTCACTGAAAGCTATTATTTGCTTAATCACCTAATATACCGACCCTCGATGCGTTCTAGGTAAATTAGGTTTTAGTGTCACTAATATGTCACATTCGATAGTGTTTTAGGGTTGGTACACGTTACCAATTTCATTTCCTTGTTTAGTGCATTTTATTGCAACTTGCTGGATTCCGGTATACTAGTTTGACCTAGCCAGAAGACCTAGTTCCCTCGGTTTTCGGGTTTCGGTCAAAACTACAAACTTGTAGATCTATGTCTTACAGAATGCGGGGCAAAATTTTAGGTCATTCTGAGTTATGTAGACCAAGTTATGGTCATTTTACTATTGCTGGTCAAATGGCATCAAATTAGGTCATTTTAGGTCAATTTTGGTCAACTTTGGTTCGGCCAGTTTTTGGACCCGAACTTGTGCAAGCTGTTTGACTTACTTATGGTCATTTCTGGGCTTTGGTGTCTTCATAAGACTTGTAGATATGGGTCTTAACTATTCATGGTTAAAATTTCAGGCCAATTGGACCTGTTTTGAGTGAGTTATGGCCTAAACACTAACTGCTGCCCAATTGGTCAATTTTCAGGTCTCATTTGCACTTAATCCTAATTGGTCATTTTTCATGCTACCTTGGAAGCAGAATTTTGGTATGCTTTCTCAATGAAAGTTGGTACATTTTGTGCCTAGTTTCACCTCCAATTGGCCTCATTCTAATTAGAGTTACACATTTAAAGTTATGGGCTAAAATGCACACTGTCCTTAATTACCTTGCTTAAACATGTAGCAATTACACATTCACCTTACCATAAATCCACTCCTCAACCCAATTCTGTTTTGGTACATTACCAAAACCATATACCACTTCACTTTAAAGTCACTTTGGGCAGATTACAAACATCCTTAACACACCAAATAAAACTCTAATTCATAAAGTCCAATTACAACCACAAATACACATAAACACTACTCATTATTTCATACAATTTCCACAAGTAATTTATATACATATCCATCAATCCTCAATGTCATAATTCTGCCAATATCTTCATGAATTCATACATTCATCATGGAGTCTCAAGGATGCTGAATTGTTCCACAATGCCAAAGTTTCACATACTTTCTTCAACTTCAAATTTCAAATGCATAATCACCATTACATATGGAAATAACTTACTAGGACATCAATTCACCCTATTCAGCATGAATTCTTATCAAACATATGTAAGAATATTTCATTAAACATACAACTCCATGGCTGTCCAAAAATGGATATATCAAGAACTCCTCAAACTTGAAAATTTTCTTTACAAAGCACACACCCATAACATGTATATAAAGTTTAACAAAGCAATGTTCAAAAATACAAACTTACCTATGGTTGGGACTTGTTAAACCTTCACAAAACTTCTTAATGTTGGTATCAAACTCTTCCTTGTGATGTGGGGATAAAAATTTATAACACCTTCACTGTAGCAATTCCATACATTCTACTGTTCCGATGACCGGTGTCGGTTCGGACAGCTAGAACGTTTGGAGAAATAATTAGACTAGAGTGAGGAGTCATAAATAAGTCAAATATTAATAAGAAAAATTAAGAAAAAATTTTAGAAATAAAATACAACCAAGTTAAATGAGTCGATGCCCTAGCGATGGGTAACCCAGTGAGAAGTTGCGGTTCTCGCAACTAGGAGCCCTTGACCCAGGGGAAAAATTATAAAATAATTTTTGGGACTCCAGAGAAGGGTCATTAAGGTTCTTATGGCATTAGAATACCAAAGTAATGCTTGAAAATTTTTTCCAATTGGTACAGATAATTTTAGTCTATTAAGCCAAACGGAGGGCATTTTGGTCATTTCACCTTCAGAGGTGATTTTTGACCGACTTGTCCAATTAAGTAAATAATTATTATCATCTAAAATGTGAATAAATATTGTTAAAAATTTAATTGAAAATGAGTAGAAAAGAAAATGAAATAAAATATAAATTATGGCATCATTATTGTGTCATTAAAGGTCCTCCACCAATCATATTGTAACACACACCTTATAAACTAGTTAAAAAGGGATAAAATGAGTTAAAATGAAAAACAACAATCTGTTGCCCTTCTTCTTCAACCAGCCGAAACTCTCTCTCTCTCTCTCTATTCTCCATGGATGCTTTTACTTCTCTCTAAAAGTTCCTTGTAAACACACCATAAAATCACTTGTTGATTTCACAAAAATTGCTCCTTGCAACTAGAACAAGCCTAAGGCAGCAAAAGAAAAGGAGAGAAAGATTTTTCTTCAAGCTTGGCTTGACACACACAAAGGTTAGTGCTTTAATTTATAGTTATTTCTGTGTTTTATGAAAGAAATTAGTAAATCCTACAACTAGGTGCCATAGAAAATTATAGATGAGTGAAAATCTGGAATCTGTACAGTATATGTGTAAACAGTAAATTTTAAAAATTCATAACTGGAGTTAGGGATCTCAGATCAGGGTGATTTTTATGTCAAAAGAAACCTTAAGGAATGTTCTAAAACTTTGTAGTTTTATGGCAGACCTGATTCTAATGTTAGGTTAGGGTTTGAGGACAAAACAATTTATTGCTCAGATGTGGACTCTGTTCTGCTGATTTCCTGCAACAGGACAGCCACCTTCAATAAATCATAACTAGAGCCACAAAACTCGAAATGATGTGATTCTTGAGCCTTTGAAACGCTTATTGAATGCTCTAAAACCTTGTAGTTATGGCTAAGAGCTAATTGTGGTAGCTGCTGGTTGATATTTTTGCATTTCCTTACTACTATCCTGCATGTACTAGATTCTGGACAGGTTGCACCTTTTTAATTAGTTCTACAATTTCCGATCTGATTTTGATGTGATTCCAATTGGAGATTGAGTTAAACATATGAAGGTTGATTTCTGGAAAATATGGTCTTCAAATCTTTTTTCTATAAATTATGGTGATTATTTTTGCACCCTGTTTCTGCATGCTGATTGTGCACTGAGTGCACTATTCATTCTAGTAACATGTATATTGCATGAGCTAGAAATTTTAGAGGAAAAATGATTAAGCATGCTTTGATTTAATGAATTTACATGTAGAAATTAATAAGGTGGAGGCCCATTTCTGGTCTAGAAATGAGTGACATGAGGAAATTGAGTGAATGGACTGCCCTTGGTGACCTGCAAGATTGGGCATGAGTCCAGAAGGTTTGGGCAGCAATAACATGAATTGTAGAGGTTCAATTGGTGCAAAGCCAATTAGACATGAAACTAGACACATAATGGCACAACTTTGGTGAAGAAACCATGCCCAGAAAACCAAACCAAGTGGACCAAAAGTTTGCCCTAATCCGGGTGACCTGCAGTCTGCCTGGGCAAAATGACCAAATAAACAGTGTTTGGTCATTTAGCCATAACTCAGTGTAGAAAGGTCCAATTGACCTGAGCTTTTACCAGAAGCAAGCTGAGATATAGACCAAAAACTTTCATGAAGAACACAAATTCAAATTCTGATCATAACCTAGTCAAATTGCCAACCAAACTTAGGTCACCAAATCTGGCAGAACCAAATTGCCCAGAAAATCTAGTTACAGGTCACTCCGGCTAGTTATGGTAAAATGACCATAACTTGAGCTACAAAACTCCAAATGGAGTGATCCAAAAAAGAAAATTCAACTAGACAAAATAAGGAACAACTTTCATGTTGATCATTTTGCAAAATTCCCACTGAAAAAATGACTAATGGAATAGTAAACCTAGGGCATGAAATCTGAAAATTTTGAATAACATAAGATAAGCTTTGAAATGGTATTGGAAATCAATACCAACAAAAATAAAATGCAAAATGTGGTATCTTGGAGAACTTAGGTTCAATAAATTTATTATGTATTAAAAAGTAAACAATTTGAGTGAATAGTAATGTGAATAATAATACAAAGACACAAAGTGTAATAACTAAATTGGTAGAGGAAATTAAGGTATAAATATTATGATGAATGTATACATTATGAAATTTATCATGAAATAATGAAGTCATAAAATACAATATATTAATATTTAATGATATTATGTGCCCTTGTATTGCCTAGACATGTGTGTCAGATTGGATAGTTTGGCATGCCAATAGGGTATTGTTTTAGCAGTACTGCAAAAGGCTTTGTGCCTGTATTCATGGCTTTGTGCCCGTATTCATGGCTTTATGCCCGCATTCATGGCTTTATGCCAACATTCATGGCTTTATGCCCGATTATGTGTTATCATGGCTTTTTAGCCATACTGACTGCATACGTGGTTGACGTTCTGCGTCCCATGGTATGACGGCCCGAGGCACCTCGGTGTCCAGTGCCAACGACCCGTTATCCAGTTTAGTCAGCCTGTCATAGGTTACTTGGGCAGTGAAATTTATTGAAATAAGTTAAGAATATTAGTAATAAAAAAATATTAGAAATTAAATAAATGAGTAAGATGACCTAAAATAAATTAGAATAATTATTTATTAGAAAGAATCGAAATGAACTGGACCGATATCAAAATTTACTTATTATGAAATAATCTGAGACAACCTAGAAAGTATTGAGAAAATGCTAAAAGGTTAGCAAAGAAAATTATAACACACATAAATATTGCAAATGTGACTTACATGATAATATAAGCATATATTTATTATTTTTAGATCATTTTTCTTTGTACATTATTACTGTACATTGGCAAAATAAACACTTCCAAAGAAAACTAAATTACGATAAAACATATTAAATTTTAGAAACCGCATGTGAAGTATAAATAAATCTTAATTATTTGAATTATGTTTTATTTCTATCTTTATTTGTATATTATTTCCTTGTTATATATTGCACCACTAAGCAGCAATGCTTAGCGCGATGGAATTATTTCCTTCGCGCAGGTACTGAAGCTAGAACCCAATGGACGTTTGACTAGGAATTTTGATCAGCAGAGTGTCAAAGTTTGTCACCTCCTCAGCAATGCATGTAGATAGGGCTCACATTAAGCATATCATGTATTTTGTGTATGTTATTTATTTCTTATATTGTAATATAAATTAGCAAATTGTAATTAATTTGTATATCATGTAAATTAAGGATTTATTTAATTATTGCAAATGATGTAAATTAATGCAAATTTGAGAATTTTGCTATAAGAACGGAGCATGAATGAATTTGTACAAATGAGTATAGATTTGAATTACATAATGATTTTTCAAATGATGATATGAGTATGGAAATAATTATGATTAGCATGGATGAGATTTTTATTTTAAAATATTGTTGAATTTCAAACAAGTGAATATCGAAATACGCCAAACGATAATAAAATAGGGGAAACTCCACTGGTTTCTCCGTCAAAAAATAATTGATATTAAATTAAACGAATTCAAAATTATTAAAAACATAAAGTAAGATAAGTTAGTGTGCTTCGGCACCGATTGTAGCACGCCTTACTCGGCTACACTATAGTCGGGTGAGGGGTGTTACAAAATTAATTAAGACAAGCAAGGAAAATTTAGCTTGAAAATGGGTGGAGTGTGGCATGGAAGTGGGCGGCCATGGGAGGATTTTGGAGGTTCATTTCGGCAAGGTTGAGGGGATTTGGAGAAGATGAAGTGTAGATGGTGAAATGGACTTACACCTGCCCCATTAGTGTTTAATTAAATCCCTAGTGGTCCACTCACCAAATTTAAATCATATAATATGTTAAATGTGTTATTTACACAATTTTCACTCTACTTTTGGCTATTTACATTAGGTACCACCAAATTAATTTTTCATTTTATTTTCTAAGTGTAATATTATTTATTTTTAATGGACATTTAGGTCAAAAGACAATTCGGGATGTCAAATGACCATAATGACCCTATTCGAGTTGCATTCCTGATTTTTCGGTAACGCCGGGTTTTGTCCGTTTTTAGATTTCTCACTTTTCTTTGTACTAATTATTTAATTTTTCTTTGATATTTCTAATGATATTTATACTTCAATTGATGTCTCTTTAAGTCCTATAAATATTTTCCAGGGTTCCCCGTAGTCCAGGGCTAGTCAACGGTCCACACCGTGACTTCCCGGTGCGGTTACCCATCGCTAGGGTTCTCGGCTCGCTTAACTTGATTACATTTCTTTGCTATTATTTTTCATTTGTTTTTCTTGTATTTTCTTTTCTTGTATTTCACTATTTTATGTCTCCTCACTCATAATGAAGTGTAGTTCTAGGCATCCTAGCTGTCCGGACAACACTGGTCACCGGAATAGTAGAACGTACTACCGAACTTAGGGGTGTTACAATTCTCCCCCCCTTAAAATAAATTTCGTCTCGAAATTTTACCTGGCATTAGTTTCTGAACAGCTGTGGGTGCTGTCTCCTCATATCCTCTTCACGTTCCCAAGTAGCTTCCTGGCCTGAATGATGGTTCCACAGCAATTTAACCAGGTGTATCTGTTTGTTCCTCAGTTGCTTCACCTCATAAGCCAGAATTTTTATGGGTTCTTCCTCATATGAGAGGTCTGGATTTACCTCAATCTCTTCAACTGATAGTACATGAGATGGGTCAGATCTGTACCTCCTTAACATGGACACATGGAAGACACTGTGTATCCTTCCTAGCTCTGGAGGTAATGCCAACCGATATGCCAAAGGACCCACTCTTTCCAGAACCTCATATGGTCCGATGAAACGAGGACTTAGGTTCCCCTTTCTGCCAAATCTCATAATCCTCTTCCAAGGAGAAACTTTAAGGAATACCTTATCACCCACTGCATATTCAATATCTCTTCTTTTCAGATCAACATAGGACTTCTGACGGTCTGATGCAACCTTGAGTCTATCTCTAATCAATCTGATCTTTTCCTCTGTCTGCTGAATAATTTCTGGCCCAATCATCTTCCTTTCACCTACTTCATCCCAACATAAGGGAGTTCTGCACTTCCTGCCATACAATGCTTCATATGGAGGCATCCCAATGCTTGATTGGTAGCTGTTGTTATAAGCAAACTCAATCAAAGGCAAGTGTGTATCCCAACTACCTTCAAATTCAATCACACAAGCTCGTAGCATATCCTCCAGTATCTGAATAACCCTCTCGGTGGCCATGCATGCGTGGGTGGAATCTTTGTCTTTGAAGTTCAATCTAGTTCCTAGGGCTCTCTGAAGACTACCCCAGAATCTAGAAGTGAACCTAGGATCTCTGTTAGACACAATTGATACTGGCACTCCATGCAATTTTACAATCTCATATATGTACAATCTGGCCAATCTTTCCAGGCTATCGTCCATCCAAACTGGCAAAAAGTGAGCAGACTTGGTCAATCTGTCAACTATAACCCATACTACATCATGACTACTCTGTGTCCTTGGAAGTCCTGTAACAAAATCCATTGTTATTCGTTCCCATTTCCACTCTGGTACTGACAAAGGATGTAACAAACTAGTTGGAACTTGATGTTCTGCCTTTACTTGCTGACAAGTTAGGCATTTGGAAACAAACTCAGCTATATCCCTCTTCATGCCCATCCACCAGTAATGCTCTTTCAGCCCTCTGTACATTTTAGTTCCACCAGGGTGCATAGCAAAAGGAGACTCATGTGCTTCCTTCATAATGATTTGTCTCAATTCCACATCACTAGGAACGCACATTCTGCCCTGATGTAGCAATGAACCATCATTTCTCATAGAGAATTCAGGTTTCTTGCCCTGCTGGACTTCTTTCAGTAGCTTCTGATATTTTTCATCACTCTGAGTAGCCATTCTGATTTGATCAATCAATACTGGCTGTACATGCCATGCAAATACTGTCTGTCCCTCATCATCAATCTCTAAACTGGCATGATGTGCTTTCAATTCATATACCATGGACAAATGAGAAATTCTGAGACTTGCCATAGTCTTGCGACTTAAGGCATCAGCCATCGCATTTGCTTTCCCTGGCTGATAGTCTATTAAGCAATCATAATCTTTGATGAGTTCTAACTATCTCCTCTGCCTCAAATTTAATTCCTTCTGGGTGCTTAAGTACTTCAAGCTCTTGTGATCTGTGTAAATGTAGCATTTATCCCCATACAAATAGTATCTCCAGATCTTCAGAGCAAAAACAATAGCTGCTAGCTCCAGATCATGTGTTGGATAGTTCCTCTCATGCGGTTTCAGCTGGCGTGATGCATAAGCAATGACATTCCGATCTTGCATCAGTACACAGCCTAGCCCATTGTGAGAAGCATCACTATAAACTGTGTATTATTTACCCGGAGTAGGTAAAGTGTGAACTGGAGCTTCAGTCAAACACCTCTTCAACTCATCAAAACTTTGCTGGCATTTATCAGTCCACTGAAATTTTACATCCTTCCGAAGCAGTTTGGTCAGTGGAGAAGATAACATAGAAAACCCCTTCACAAACCGACGGTAATATCCAGCTAAACCTAGAAAACTGCGAATTTCTGTGACATTCCTTGGTGGCTTCCAATTAAGGATAGCTTCTACCTTGCTGGAATCTACCTTGATCCCTTCAGCTGACACAACATGTCCCAAAAAGGAGATTTCTTTCAGCCAAAATTCACATTTCGATAATTTGGCGTATAGCTATTTCTCCCTTAAAGTCTGCAGTACAATCCACAGATGTCTGTCATGCTCCTCTGCATTCCTTGAATATATCAAAATGTCATCAATAAACACCACCACAAATTGATCAAGATATGGTCTGAAGATAGTGTTCATCAGATCCATAAAAGCAGCTGGAGCATTTGTTAACCCGAATGGCATTACTAGAAACTCATAGTGGCCATACCGAGTTACGAGCGCTTTTGGAATAGTCTGCTCTTGCACCTTCAACTGATAATAACCAGATCGCATATCAATTTTGGAGAATACAGCTGCACCCTTCAACTGATCAAACAGATCATCAATGCGAGGCAATGGATATCTGTTCTTTATTGTCACCTTATTCAACTGCCAGTAGTCAATGCATAAGCGGAGAGTACCATCCTTCTTCTTAACAAACAACACTGGTGCTCCCCAAGGTGACACACTAGGGCGGATGAAGCCCTTTTCAAGTAGTTCTTGCAATTGTATCTTCAACTCCTTCAACTCTGCTGGTGCCATTACGTATGGCGTTATGGAGATTGGTTCCACACTGAGCATAACATTAATTTCAAGCGCACTTCTCTTTCGGAGGTAATCCTGGCAATTCATCAGGAAACACATCTGGAAAGTCATGTACTGTAGGGATGTCCTTCAATGCTGGACTCCCCACTTGGGTGTCTACCACATGTGCCAAGTAGGCTTCACACCCCTTTCTGATCATCTTTCTGGCTAGTGCAGCCGAAATGATGTTTGATGGCAATAACTGCCTTTCCCCATGTATTACCACATCACTGTACTGAGGAAGGCCAAAAGTGACTGTCTTCAGCCTACAGTCAATCATGGCATGATGCCTAGTTAACCAATCCATGCCCAAGATGATATCATAATCTCTGAAGGGCATTTCAATGAAATCAGACAGAAAAGTGTATCCTTGGATCACCAAAGGACAATCTCTATATATTCTATTAACCCTAACTTCCTGTCCTAACGGACTTGTTACTAGCACCTCAAAGTCCATTTTTGTACATGGAACAGCAATGCAATCAATGATGCTAGCACTCACATAAGAATGGGTAGAACCCGGGTCAAATAACACAAACACATTCTGATTAAAAGTTGAGAAGGTACCAGCCACAACATCAGATGTCTCGGCCTCTTCCCTCTGTCTCATTGCATACATTCTGGTAGAGCAACTTTGTCTTGCTCGATTGTTTCAACGTGCCTTGGCTGCTCTTTGGCTACCTCTACCCCTGCCTCTACCTTTCTTTGGGTGGTTGTGAACTCGGTGACGGGGCTCAGGCCCGACCTCTGCAGGAGTAGGAGGTGGTCCAACTCTGCGACTACTGGTGCAGTCCTTGGCAAAGTGTCCTGTGCCTCCACAGTAATAACAGGCTCCAATAGCCTTGTAGCATATCCCACCATGATTTCTTCCACAAGTTTCACATTGGTGGGGAGGGTAGGAACACGGTACTCTGTGACCGGATAGGGGAGGCTTCATCTGAATATCTTCCCCTACCATTTCTTGCCACCTCTCTGTGTCCCCATAGTTCTTCCTCTTTCCAGTAGGACCATTGGAACTCTGTTCTACAGATTTTCCCTCTTTCTCTGTCTTCTCGATTTCTTTTTCTCGGGAGCGACTTGGACTCAATTCTTTCTAACTCTAGAGCTTGAGAAATAAGTTCGGAGAAGTTAGTGTGTTTGAAGCCGACTACTTGTGTCGATCTGGGCTTCAAGCCGGTTTCAAACCTCTTGCATCTCTCCTGTGGTAGAAAGTAAACTTCTTGCATAATGGCTCAGTGGAAAATTCTCTTTCATACTCACCACCGATGCCTTTGTTTGGACTTAAGAATTCTTGTAACTTACGGTCTACATAAGCATTAGGGACATATTTACATGCGAATTCCTGAGAAAGTCATTCCATGTTAGCACTGCAGTTCTACTGCGTGTGGGGAATGATTTTCCACCAGTCATAAGCATCTCCCTGTAACAAAGATACAGAGTATTTGAATCTGAGCTCCTCTGTGCAATGCAGTTTCTTGAATACCCTATCCATCCTTTCTAACCACTGTTCAGCCTCTAGAGGATCTACTGTCCCCTTAAACTCTGTAGCCCCATATTTCATCGATTTGTCATACTACCTAGTAGGAGATTGTGGTTGTACCACTGGTGTCTGTATTGGGACTTGAGTAGGCACATTACCAGCCATTTGTTGGAACATTGCAGCCATCTCTTTGGCCGAATTGAGCGAAGCTGCGATCTTGTAGGGGTTGGTGTTGCTGAACCACTGACATTATGTAGGCCTGGGGCATCCCCTTGCACCTCAGCCTCAATAGATTGATCGACTGAACGATCACCCTCTTCCATAGTCAATGCGAGGATTTTAGATCTCCTGAACAATAACACAAGGAGATTTCCTCCCGTTATTGCATATTTATAATGTAATGTACTGTATGTATCAAACAATAATATTGAGCAGTTGTACTATGAAGAAAGAATATTCAAATAACAAGTGAAAACAGAATTTAAAAACTTTGCTCTGATACCACTAAAACATGTCACACCCTACACCTCTGTAAGGCAAAACATGATCCTGTAGTATATCTAATGAATTACCAACTCCGTCTACTGATAACCCATTAAATACACTACAAGGGATTTTAAAAACTTTTCTTACTTCTTTTACAGTGGTGAGCATTATTTACAGGTATTAAAAACCTTTTTGAACTGAAGTGATAGAACTAACACATTTGAATTATTTGGAATTTCTGTAAAAATTTTGGCAGAGTGCCATCTGTATTTTGGATAAAATAGTTCTTCAGACAACTTGTAAAAAGCACTTCAATATTTTTCCAAATCTCAACTCCAACATATTTCTCAACTCAAATCCACAGTGATTTTTCAAAGTCTGAGATACAAGAAATATAATACAATTTTTTTTCAAGCCAAAATAACTCATAATTATTTTACAACTTCAAGGTACAATTTGAATTTACAACTGCTCAAAACCAAAAACAATATGTACATACAGTGAACATACATTACAGTGCAAAATGCAAAATGTGGTATACTCATTATACCCGAAAATCTCTCGCTGGATGTACAAGCAGCCTAGTCTGCTGCCCTGTCTGTCTGTCTACCTGCGACAGCAATAAAAAGCTATTGCTGAGACAATGTCTCAGTGGTACACAACATTAACCAAATTCAATTTAAATCACAATTCATAAATCATATAAATAGTGGATACTTAAAACCATAATTAATTTCAAGACAATAATTGTCAACAAGAATTTAAACTCCATTTCTCAATATCACAATAATTTCAATAAGTCAGATCATTGTTGAATTCAAAAGACAGTATATGTCAATAAGAGTTTAAATTCATTTCACAATCTCACAATACATATCAATAAATCACACACAGCTTAATCATGTTCCAAAGTTCAATTCGTCCCAAAAGCCGATGGCTAATGAGGTATTCAATTCGTCCTAAAAGTCGATGACGAATGAGGAATAACATAGCTAGCTAGCAAAAATATGAGTACTCATCCAATTCGTCCTCAACAGGCACACACCTCAACACTTCAGCCAGAGAGGGAATTCAATTCGTCCCACTAGACAAGCGAGTGAGGAATACAATCAATATACATGATAGCTGTGGTTTCAAACCATTTCCAATGCTTTTCAATCAATAAGTATCCATCAATATCATTCAAATAATTTTTCACAATTTGAAACCATTTACAATGCTTTCCAAGCAATAAATATTCATTCAAACACATTTCCACAATTTAAAACATTAATGTACAAATAGTCATAATTCATTTCAATTGAAAAATTCAAATGAAATAGTTGTTGTGCACAAACACAATTTAAAACAATAACATACAAATAATTATAATTTATTTCAATTGAAAAATTCAAAAGAAATAGCCGTTGTGCACAAGCCTCGATGTTGTCTCTAGTCCGGACTCGGTGTTTCCTTCCCTTTCCACGAGTCTTTACTAATCGAGAAACACAATTTAAAGTGTTTCAGTACTAAATTAAATTGTCTCTATCGATAATGCTTGATAAGTAATTCACTGAAAGCTATTATTTGCTTAATCACCTAATATACCGACCCTCGATGCGTTCTAGGTAAATTAGGTTTTAGTGTCACTAATATGTCACATTCGATAGTGTTTTAGGGTTGGTACACGTTACCAATTTCATTTTCTTGTTTAGTGCATTTTATTGCAACTTGCTGGATTCCGGTATACTAGTTTGACCTAGCCGGAAGACCTAGTTCCCTCGGTTTTCGGGTTTCGGTCAAAACTACAAACTTGTAGATCTATGTCTTACGGAACGCGGGGCAAAATTTTAGGTCATTTTGAGTTATGTACACCAAGTTATGGTCATTTTACTATTGCTGGTCAAATGGCATCAAATTAGGTCATTTTAGGTCAATTTTGGTCAACTTTGGTTCGGCCAGTTTTTGGACCCGAACTTGTGCAAGCTGTTTGACTTGCTTATGGTCATTTCTGGGCTTTGGTGTCTTCATAAGACTTGTAGGTATGGGTCTTAACTATTAATGGTTAAAATTTCAGGTCAATTAGACCTGTTTTGAGTGAGTTATGGCCTAAACACTAACTGCTGCCCAATTGGTCAATTTTCAGGTCTCATTTGCCCTTAATCCGAATTGGTCATTTTTCATGCTACCTTGCAAGCAGAATTTTGGTATGCTTTCTCAATGAAAGTTGGCACATTTTGTGCCTAGTTTCACCTCCAATTGGTCTCATACCAATTGGAGTTACACATTTAAAGTTATGGGCTAAAATACACACTGTCCTTAATTACCTTGCTTAAACATGTAGCAATTACACATTTACCTTACCATAAATCCACTCCTCAACCCAATTCTGTTTTTGTACATTACCAAAACCATATACCACTTCACTTTAAAGTCACTTTGGGCAGATTACAAACATCTTTAACACACCAAATAAAACTTTAATTCATAAAGTCCAATTACAACCACAAATACACATAAACACTACTCATTATTTCATACAATTTCCACAACTAATTTATATACATATCCATCAATCCTCAATGTCATAATTCTGCCAATATCTTCATGAATTCATACATTCATCATGGAGTCTCAAGGCTGCCGAATTGTTCCACAATGCCAAAGTTTCACATACTTTCTTCAACTTCAAATTTCAAATGCATAATCACCATTAGATATGGAAATAACTTACTAGGACATCAATTCACCCTATTCAACATGAATTCTTATTAAACATATGTAAGAATATTTCATTAAACATACAATTCCATGGCTGTCCAAAAATGGATATATCAAGAACTCCTCAAACTTGAAAATTTTCTTCACAAAGCACACACCCATAACATGTATATAAAGTTTAACAAAGCAATGTTCAAAAATACAAACTTACCTATGGTTGGGACTTGTTAAACCTTCAAAAAACTTCTTAATGTTGGTATCAAACTCTTCCTTATGATGTGGGGATAAAAATTAATTAAGACAAGTAAGGAAAATTTAACTTGAAAATGGGTGGAGTGTGGCATGGAAGTGGGTGGCCATGGGAGGATTTTGGAGGTTCATTTCGGCAAGGTTGAGGGGATTTGGAGAAGATGAAGTGCAGATGGTTAAATGGACTTACACCTGCCCCATTAGTGTTTAATTAAATCCCTAGTGGTCCACTCACCAAATTTAAATCATATAATATGTTAAATGTGTTATTTACACAATTTTCACTCCACTTTTGGCTATTTACATTAGGTACCATCAAATTAATTTTTCATTTTATTTTCTAAGTGTAATATTATTTATTTTTAATGGAAATTTAGGTCAAAAGACAATTCGAGACGTCAAATGACCATAATGCCCCTATTCGGGTTGCATTCCCAATTTTTCGGTAACATCGGGTTTTGTCCGTTTTTCGATTTCTCACTTTTCTTTGTACTAATTATTTAATTTTCTTTGATATTTCTAATGATATTTATACTTCAATTGATGTCTCTTTGAGTCCTATAAATATTTTCCAGGGTTCCCCGCAGTCCAGGGCTAGTCAACGGTCCACGCCGTGATTTCTCGGTGCGGTCACCCATCGCTAGGGTTCTCGGCTCGCTTAACTTGGTTATATTTCTTTGCTATTATTTTTCCTTTGTTTTTCTTGTATTTTCTTTTCTTGTATTTCACTATTTTATGTCTCCTCACTCATAACGAAGTGTAGTTCTAGGCATCCTAGCTGTCCGGACAACACTGGTCACCGGAACAGTAGAATGCACTACCGAACTTAGGGGTGTTACAATGAGTATTTCATGAATTTCTTCAAGGAGGAAATTCAGTCCAAGCTAGCAAGGAACAAGGGAAGAACAAAAAAGTTGATTAGAGGTGAAATTGAAGAATTAAGCAAAGATTAGAAGCTAAATTTTGATATGTGCACTTTTAATTTCTCCTTAAAATTTGTTGCTTAGGGTTTTCATATCATTTAGTAATTTTGGCTAAATTGAATATAAATGTTTAATTTATAGATAAAAAAATGATGTTTAGTGTGTGTAAATGATGTAGCGCCTATTTGGAATCATGTTGCTTAGTTTGTGTTGAAGTATGCATTGTGAATAGACATGTTAAGCAATCTGGCCAAATTTGACCAGACTGGACCTTTAAGTCCATATCTTGAGTTCTATAATTCCAAATGACTTAAAACTTATGGCAAATCAAATTTAAGATATATTGCTAAAACTTTCATGCAGACAAGTTGCTCTAATTTAGTGTGTAAATACCTTGAATAATTACTAGAAATTGAGTTACAAAATCTAAAACTTGGGAGTAGTGCACTCTGAACAGTCTGCAATAAATGGTTATAACTCACCTTAGAAAACTGCAAATGAGGTGATTCTTAATTTTTTGAAAAGCTAAGAAATAAAAAAACAACTTTCATGAAGAATAACATGATAAATTCTGATTGCAACTTGTTCAAATCTATACTCCAAAAACTATTTATAACCTGTCTTGTAATCAGTGAAGTAGTGCATTTGAACATACCCTGCTTATTTGGATATAACTCACTGTATAAAACTCCAAATGAGGTGAATCATACTTTGTTGGAAAGATAAGACATAGCAAAACAACTTTCATGAATACTAATTTGACAAATTATGACTAAAACATAGTTGAAATTGAGTTCTAATACCTATTCTGAAATTACCCTGTATTCTAGAAAAAAGAGGCAAATATGACCATGTCCTACTTATTTGGTCATAACTTGTGATCTATAAATCAGAATTAAGTGATTTAAGAGCCAAATGAAAGTTAAGATATAAATATAAAAATCTTATGAAAAAAGCATAAGCTAATTCTTATAGTTACTTAGTCTGATTTCTGATGGAAAATAGTACACACATTCAAAAATTTGCAAGATTTTACAATGTTCTTCATTAATGCATGTTATACATGTATTTTGCATGCTTAAATGCAAAGGCTATACAGACATGGAAATAGCATGAGGATGTTAGCACACATATTTTGACAATTATGGGAACAAAGAAGGTTGAATTAATGTTAATTATGAAAGTTGAGGCCAAATAAGCCCAGACAACGAGTATAGGAGTGGATAGGTGGGCATATACCGATCAGAGCCACCTAGTGGTCAGTACTAAGAATGAAAGCCAGTTTTATACTTGTTAAAGCCACTGATTAGTCAGTAACTAGTATTAAATTAATCAGAATCACCGAGTGGTCAGTGCCGTGAGTCGCATTATGTAACACCCCTATTTGTATAGCCTGGTATATTTCACTGTTCCGGTGACCAGTGTCGGTCCAGACAATTAAGGGGATTAGAACCACACTTAAGACAACTAGAGAAGCCACAAATACAAATAATTAGTAATTTCCAATTAGTTAAATATAAATAAGAAAAACAGAATATAAGAAGTTAAACGAGCCGAGAGTCACAGCGATGGGTGACCTTCTCGGGAAGGACTGCAAAATCATTTTAAACTCAAATTTCGAATTGTAAAATGTGACGCTGCGGTCCTTAGGACCCTTATGAACATAGTGGAAAAGAGAAAATCAAGAAAAAGAACTGTTAAGTCAGTCAAATAATTAGGTTAGAGAGCCAGAAGAAATATTGAATTATTTGCAAACTGGGATGAATCGGCGAGGATAGTTTGGTCAATTGACCCCGAGAGCTGACTCCTGACCTAAATGTCAAATAAAATCGGAGAAAAGAAAATTTTAGAATCGAGAATTAAATTAAAGAACTAATAATAAAAAAAAAAGAAGTGAAAAAGTGTAGGGAGATGACATCATGCATGACATCATGCATGATGCCATAAAAGTAATAATTAATATATTTAATAATTAGATATTTTTTGGGTCTTCTATAAGAAAAATTAAATAAAAGAAAAGAAAAGAAAAAAAAATTAAGTCATCTTCCTTATCCTCATTGCCACCTCACCTCTCTCTCCCTATTCTTTCACCTTGTTCCACCATTGTTAAGGGAAAGGAAGCTTGAATTTCCCTACTCTATCCCATAAATTCACAAAGTCCCAACACAAAAAATTCTCCTTACATGTTGAGGAAACATTAGAGAGTAAAAAAAAGAAGAAAGAATTGAAGAAAGGAAAGCCTAGAAACCCTACAAGCAAAGGTTAGTCTTCTAACTACCAATTATCTAATCAAATGCACATTTAGTTATTGAAATGAGCTTAGAAACTAAAGGAATGAAATAAAAACACTTGTAAAGGACTAAACTAAAATTTGGCCAGCATGATGGGGAGTGTGTTTTGCAGGGTTTGATGGATTTGAATGATTTTAGAAACTTTATTTAGTTGAATGGTTAGGATTAAAAGCACTAAATGTGGTTAAATGCATGAGGTTGGTGAATTAGGGTTTTGAACATTAGGGTTTATGGACCAAAAATGTGAGAAATGAGTAAATGATGTCTTTGACCTATTGTGAAGTGAAAAATGGTCATTTGTGACCAAATGAGTTGTGTTGGAATGGTTGGAATTAAAGTCAAATTCGGAGGGAGTGTGGTCATGCTGCTGGCAGCATGACCAAGTCAAATTTGAAGGACCAAAAATGGAATTTTACAAGTCCAATTGATGTGGGACAAATTGGGGATGAAAATAGACACTAAATGACACAATTTTCATTCAGGAACCATGCCCAAAAAGTGACCAAAACTTAGTGAACAAATTGACCAAAGTTGAAAAATTGCAGGCTGCCCTGTACAAACTGACCAAATGAACAGTGTTTGTTCATTTGATCATAACTCGAGCTAGACAGGTCAAAATGACCTGAAATTTTACCAGAGGTTAGATGAGATATAGACCTAAAACTTTTATGAAGAACACAAGCCCAAATTCTGCCAGCAACCAAGCCATTTGGCCACCCCAAGTTGGTGACCCAAAACTGCCAGCACCAAAATTGCCCAGAAAATCTGGGTTGTGTCCAATCTGGCAGCCATGGTTCAAATGGCCATAACTTGAGCTACAAAACTCCAATTGGAGTGATTCAAAAAGGAGAATAAACTTAAGACGATAGGGAACATTTTCTATGAAGAAAGGTTTGCCAAATTCTAACAGTAGAATGACCAATGGAACAGTGCAACTAGGGACACCAAAACTGAAAATTTGACAATTTTGCCTAAAGGACTTAAGCTTTGAGAAAATGGCCAAAACCAACAAATTTAATGACCAAAATGTGGTATGTGGGTGAAGTTGGAGTTCCCATACCTATTAAGCCTTAAAAAGTCAACAATTTGACTTGAATAGTATAGTGAATAGTAACCCAAAACACAGAAACTTCGAGAATGTCGAATTTAGCACGTTAGAGCTAGGTAAAAGTGAAGTTAAATTTATTTTTGGATTTATGCTAAGTTATGGTACTGAAACACTGTGAAACTGTGTTTCAGCTGAAAAAGGCTTGGAAGCTCTGAGAGACTGTGTCAAGGCCTAGAGGTGACTCACGTCAGGTCTGTGCACAATAATTCTTGTTTAAATATTTTATTCTCAAAATTTTGACTTCTGTGATTAATTATGTACTGTGTTGCCAATTTTATAATCACAAATATGACTTTGGAAATTAATCAGATTTCTCATAAATTATTTAAATAAATTATTTTGAATTGATTTTGTGTTCACACTTAGCCTGACAGTACCACATTATTCCTCCTCCATTTATGGGGTTGAGATCATTTATTTTCCTCCCTCTCTGGCTTGCAAGTTGAGGTTGAGATCAGATGAGTACTCATCTAGCTAGCTAGTCACCTCCCTCATTCATTTCGATTAGTGGGGTTGAGATTGCTTTGTTGTGGTGTACAACATGGTATTGATCGGAAATTTTGTATCATGGCTTAAGTTGTGTATGATTTTGGCAACACTGTGTTTATTAAATTATTTGACTAAATTGTGTTATTATGAGCTTTGATAATTTGTGAAATGTGATTGAGTAATATTTAAATTGTGTTTTGGCAATGAATGATTTATGTATTGTATTTTAAATTTTTATTGTGCACCACTGAGTATTTTTATACTCAACGATAGCTTATTTTGCTGTTGCAGATAAGAGCAAGGAAAAAGCAGCAGAGTGAGCTGCTATTGAATTGAGGACCACATTGATCTTTTGTACGGGTATTATTTTATACCCTTGTAGTTAATTTTGATGTAAATATTATAACGCTTTATGTATCAATGTAAAGTTGAGCAGTTGTAAAATAAATTGTAATAATATTATTTTTGGATTTTCTTCTGTAAATTAATATTTGTACTGGTGAATTTCATACTTTATGCCTTGTGAATGAAGTTATTAAATATTTTGAAATGATAAATTTTGATTTGGATTGTGGAATTATTTTGAAGTGAATTGAATTGAGTTGATTTGAGATAAATTGAAGGGTGGGAGTTGAGAAAATTATTGGAAGTGTTTTTTTTTTTTAGGTATCTGAAGAACTATTTTCTCCAAATACAAACGAAACTCTGTCAAAATTTTTATAAAATTTGCAGCAAAATTAAAATGGATAAAAATTTTTACTAGTATTTAAACTTTGAATAAATGGTTTTTAATTCCTACCAAAATGCTCACCACTTCCAAAATGTAAGAAAATTATTTTAAAATCCCTTGTAGGGTACTTAATGAGTTATCGGTAGGTGAAGTTCGGTAGTTCATTAAGTATTCTACGAGATCATGTTATGCCTTACAGAGGGGTAAGGTGTGACATGTTTTAGTGGTATCAGAGCATGGTTTTTCAATAAATTTTGACTATGTGTATAAATATTTTATTGATAAGTACAACTGCTCAAGTGTCTTTAATTGATACATATGACGTATTTACATCATGAATATGCACTAACGGAGGTCAACCTCCTTATGTTTGATCTCAGGAAGTAGAAATTTTGGGAAAATAGAATGGAAGGAGGAGATCATTCCGAAGAACAATCTGTTGAGGCTGAGGTTTAAGGGGAAGCCCCAGCACTCCAGAACGTGAGTGGGTCAGCCACTCCAGCTCTTACTCCAGCACCACAGTTCCCTGCTCAGTTTGTATAGCAGATGACTGCATTTTTCCAGCAAATGGCAGGTAATGTGCCACCCCAAGCTCAAATGCAAGCACCTGTAGCACAACCACAACCCTCAGCTCGGCAATATGAAAAATTGATGAAATTTGAGGCCATCGAGTTTAAAGGCACTGTGGATCCACTGGAGGCAGAACAGTGGTTGGAAAGAATGGAATGGGTTTTCAGAAAGCTGCAGTGTACTGAAGAATTAAAATTTGAGTATTCAGTATCTCTTCTCCAAGGGGATGCATATGAATGGTGGAAGACCATCCCCCACAGCCTGGTTAAGCCACTTGTGCTGACATGGACAGACTTCTTGAGGGAATTCAGGCAGAAATGTGTTCCTGATGCGTATGTAGATATGAAATTATAAGAATTCTTGAGTTTGAAACAAGGAGACAGAACCATAGCAGAGTATGAGAGAGTCTTTTTAAGGCTAAGCCACTATGCTGGAAGCTTAGTCTCCCCCCCCCCCCCCCTAGAGATAGATGTAAGAGGTTTGAGTCCGAGTTAAGGCCGAATCTGAGGATGCAAGTCATGGGTTTTCGACATCAGAATTTTCCTGAGTTGATCTCACAGGCCCTGGAACTAGAAAGGATAGAATCAGAAGGGGCAGTGAAGAAGGGTACACAAGAGAAAGAGAAGACTGAAAAGACTACGGGGCAAGCATCTGAGAGTGGTTTTAGAAAGAGGAAACAGTTTGGGGGACCTAGCTCCCATAGATCTGGCAGAGGCAGATTTTCTGGCCAAAGACCACCCCGGTCTAGTCAGCAGACCCAGCAGGCACCCCGAGGAGCTCTATCAGTACGATAGTGTGAAACTTGTGGTAGAACTCACAGTGGGGTCTGTTTCAAGGCCACCGGTGCATGTTTTAACTGTGGAGGGAGTGGACATTTCGCTAAAGATTGTACTAGTCCGTGCTGGTCTGGACCTTCTGCTACATCTGAGGGATCAGCCCAAGTCTCTGCACCTAGAGGGTCACAGTCAGCTGCTAGAGGTAGAGGCAGAGGTAGGGGTCCTGGTAACACTCCTGGAAGTCAAAGCACTGTTAACCAGCCAGTACCCAGTGGCGCACCAGTCAGAGTGTATACCATGCGTCAGAGGGAGGAGGCTGAAACATCAGACGTTGTAGCTGGTAATTTTTCCATCCTTGACCAAGATGTACATGTGTTATTTGATCCTGGCTCCACACATTCGTATGTTTGTGCTAGTGTGATGTGTTCTACTACTATTCAGTGTGTACCAATGGATTATGATGTGCTAGTAACTAGTCCATTAGGCCAGGAGGTCAGGGTAAATAAATTATATAGGGTTTGTCCTTTAGTGATCCAAGGACACACTTTTCTATCTGATTTAATTGAAATGCCCTTCAGAGATTATGACATTATCTTGGGCATGGATTGGTTAGCCAGGCATCATGCGATGATTAACTGTAGACTGAAGACAGTCACTTTTGGTCTTCCTCAGTATGCTGATGTAGTAATACATGGGGAGAGGCAGTTATTGCCTTCAAACATTATTTCAGCTGCACTGGCTAGAAAAATGAGTAGGAAAGGGTGTGAGGCGTACTTGGCACATGTGATAGACACCTAAGTGGGGATTCTAGTACTGAGGGACATTCCTACTGTATGTGACTTTCCGGATGTGTTTCCTGATGAATTGCCAGGATTACCTCTAGAAAGAGAAGTGCAGTGTGACACCCCTTACACATCTATAGTGTAGCCTAGCAAGTTATGCCACTTAGTGTGTCGGAACACCAATTCATGTTTCAATTTCAATTAATCCCCTTTTATTCATTTATTTATAATTTTTTATAAATCTAAATTTTTTCGCAAATTTTATAGAAAATCCGGCAGAGTGCCGGCTGTAAATTGGAAAAATAGTTTCAATATAATTATAATCTCAATCTCAGTCAACCACCAACATTTTTTAACAATTTCTCAAATCAATTCAGTATCTCAAAATTCACATTCATCTCATATCACACCTAATTGAATGAGAAATACTCATATTTATTTCTGAACACAGCTCATGGGTAATTACAGCAAAAATATGATTACATGAGTTTATAATATACATAACAAAAGTTTACAAATACAAAAGACTTAGGTAGCCCAATGTCCTACCAATGCACTGCAATTGTGAGGTGACTTTGAACTCTGAGTGCAGATCTGAAAACTCACCCTGTATGAGGTCTACTGGACTCCCCAGCTATGTCTCTAGTACCTGCGCGTGGCAAAAGCGACGCGCTAAGCAATTCTGCTTAGTGGTGACAATATAAAATAAAATAAAATAAAATAAAAACATGTATGCAGAATGTATGTTTACATTTTTGGGTAGACTTAATTTCAAATATTTATTGCAATATTATTCGATTAACGTTTGGTAAGATTTATTAACATTGCCCGAGTAACCTATACTAATTGACTGGACTGGATAAATGGGTAAATTGGTACTGGGTACTAAGTACCTCGGACCATCATACTATTGGTCACATTGTGTCTCCCGGTGTGCAACGGAACAGCTAATAAGCTGTAATAATTATCGGGGATTAAACCCGAGTATAACAACTCAATATCATAGCCAAAGGCTATTATGTCACAGAATGGCATGAAAAGCCATGAAATACAGAATGGCATGAAGCCATATGCGATCGCTAATGTAACCCAATTGGCATGCCAACCTATCCAAACCAATCACATTAGGCCTACTAGGGCATTTAACACTTTTCAATTATGTAATTCTTTGAAATTGAATTTTTATGATTACTATTTATTTCATTGGTCAACCAAAATATTGACTTTTACATTGGCAATAGGTAAATTAGTTTAAATATCATCAACATACCACATTTTTCATTTTAAACGTGTTGGTATTGGTTGCCAATACCATCTCTAAGCTTAATGTGAATTGGACAGAATTTTCAATTTTTAAGCTTTGGGTTTACTATTTCATTAGTCACTTTTGCAGTGGGAATTTGGAAAAATGATCAACATGAAAGTTGTTCCTTATTTTTTCTAGTTGAATTTCATTTTTGAATCACTCCATTTGGAGTTTTGTAGCTCAAGTTATGGCCTAAACACCATAACTGGCCGGATTGGACAGATTCCAAAATTCTGGGCAAAATTGGTTCTGCCAGATTTGGTAACCTAAGTTTGGTTGGCAATTTGACTAGGTTATGTTCATAATTTGGGTCAGGTTTCTTCATGCAAGTTGTTGGTCTATATCTCATCTTATTGCTGGTAAAATTTCAGGTCAATTGGACCTTTCTACGTTAAGTTATGGCCAAATGACCAAACACTGTTCATTTGGTCATTTTGCCCCAGCAGATTGCAGGTCACCCAGATTAGGGAAAACTTTTGGTCAACTTGGTTTGGTTTTCTGGGCATGGTTTCTTCACCAAAGTTGTGCCATTATGTGTCTAGTTTCATATCCAATTGGCCTTGCACCAATTGGACCTCTACAATTCAGGTTATGGCTGCCCAAACCTACTGGACTCATGTCTAATTCTGCAGGTCACCTAGGGCAGCCACACCAAACCCAAATCCCATCACTCAACACACTTCATTTTTGGTTTAAACAGAACTAAATGGTCACTAATTGACCATTAATACCCATTTTCATCATAACATGGTCAAAGTCCCATTTCTCCACCCCAAATCCTAACTCAAACATTACCATTCATGCATTTTCATTGCATTTCTTCAATCCACTTACAAAATGCACATTAAGGGCAGCCATAATAACCTTTTAACTTCATTAAAATCATCACAAACAAACCCTAATCATGGCTGCCAAAAATTTAGGGTTTACATACAATTGGTATTCAACAATTTTTCTTTGTAATTTACACTTATTTATACTTACTCAATATAAATTTGAAGAGAAATATAAGTTTAAGTCACTTACCTCTTAGGGAGATAATCCAAAGCTTGTAAAAACTCTTCTTTTTAATTCTTTTTGCTCCCAAAAGAATCTCCAAGATGCAAGAACACTTTTTTGTGTTGGGAATTTAGGGTTTAGTTGGGTAGAAGTTGGTGAAATCAAGCTTGAAAAAGCTTGAAAATGGTGGCTATGGTGGAGGCTTACGGCAAGGAAGAAAAAAGAAATGAGAAATCTGGTTTTTCTTTCATTTTTCAGCCTATTTGTCTCTTTTAAATAAAGTTATGCCATGTGTCAACATTGGGTTGGGTGGGAGAACTTTAATGACATCATTATGATGTCATAAGTCCATTTTCCTTTATTTTCTCTTCATTTCTTGTCTATTTAATTCCAATTAAATTTTTAACAACATTTATTCATATTTTATGTTATATAAATTATTTATTTAACTGGACAAGTTGGTCAAAAATCATCTCTGAAGACGAAATGACCAAAATGCCCTCTGTTTGGCTTAACGGGCTAAAATTGTCTGTACCGATTGAAAATTTTTTCTAAGTATTTTCTTGGCATTCTAATGCCATAAGAACCTCAATAACCTTTTTCTAGAGTCCCAGAAATTATTTTATAATTTTTTCCCCGGGTCTAGGGCTCCTAATTGCGAGAACCGCAATTTCTCACTAGGTTACCCATCACTAGGGCACCGGCTCATTTAACTTGGTTGTATCTTATTTCTAAAATTTTTGCTAAATTTTTCTTATTAATATTTGAGTTAATTATGGTTCCTCACTTTAGTTTAAGTATTTTTTCAGGCGTTCTAGCTGTCTGAACCGACACTGGTCACTGGAACAGTAGAATGTACGGACTAGCTAAAGTGAGGATGTTACAACTCTTCCCCTCTAATAAAAATTTCGTCCTCGAAATTTACCTGATGCAAACAGTTGAGGAAACTGTTGCCTCATTATCTCTTCACTTTCCCAAGTTGCCTCTTCAGTGTTGTGGTGCCTCCAAAGCACTTTCACCAGTGGAATTTGTTTATTTCTCAGTTCCTTCACTTCCTGAGCTAGAATTTGTATAGGTTCTTCTGTGTATGTCAAGTCCAGTTGGATTTCAATCTCTTCCATGGAAATGACATGTGAAGGGTCTGAGCAATATCTTCTCAACATAGAAACATGGAATACATTGTGTATTTTATCCAGTTCTGGTGGTAAAGCTAGCCGATAGGCCACTGGTCCCACACGTTCAATGACTTCATATAGGCCAATGAACCTAGGGCTTAACTTACCATTTCTTCCAAATCTCAGTACTTTCTTCCATGGTGAGACTTTGAGAAACACTTTTTTGCCAACTGCATACTCTATCTCTTTTCTCTTCAAGTCGGCATAAGATTTCTGTCTATTTGAGGCAACCTTCAAGTTAGCTTTGATTATCTTCACTTTCTCCTCAGTCTATTTCACCAGGTCTGGTCCTACCAGCTTATCTTCGGCCAATTCAGTCCATCACACTAGGGTTCTACATTTCCTCCTATACAGTGCTTCATACGGAGCCATTTGAATGCTAGCTTGGTAGCTATTGTTGTATGCGAATTCTGCCAGTGGGAGGTATCTATCCCAACTCTCCTCAAACTCAATGACACAACTCCTTAGCATATCCTCTAAGATCTATCACATAATTCACAGTGTTACCATCATTTCAGTTTATTAATTACGAAAATTCAATTAGTTCTTAGGTTTACCTGGATTACTCATTTTGACTGTCCATCCGTCTGAGGATGAAAAGCCATGCTAAAATGCAGTTGTGTGCCTAAGGCTTCTTGCAACTTTTTCCAAAATCTTGATGTAAACCTTGGGTCTCAGTTAGATATGATGGAAACTGGGATTCCATGCAGTCTAACTATCTCACTAATATACAATTCTGCTAGCTTCTCCAGTGAGTAGTCAGTCCTAACTGGCAGAAAATGTGCTGACTTCGTCAATCTATCCACTATCACCCATACAGCATCATGCTTCCTTTGGGTGAGGGGTAGACCACTAACAAAATCCATAGTGACCCGGTCCCATTTCCATTCAGGTATGCTTATAGGCTGCAACAATCCTGATGGAACTTGATGTTCTGCTTTAACTTGCTGACATGTCAAACACTTAGTCACATAGTCAGCTATATCCCTCTTCATACCAAGCCACCAATAATGAGGCTTCAAATCATTATACATTTTTATTCTCCCCGGGTGCATAGCATAAACACTAGTATGTGCTTCTTTCAGAATATTAGTATTCAGTTCCCCATCGTCTGGTACACACACTCTTCCTCTGTAGTATAGACATCCGTCTTCTTTCACCTCATATTCAATTTCCTTCCCCTCAGGAATTTTTCCCACAATGGCCATTAGTTTTTCATCTGCCTTCTGCCCATCTTGCATTTGCTGTAGTAGGGTTGGCCTCACTTACAACTCAGCCAAAATAGCTCCATCTTGAGCTAAGGACAGACAGCCATTTAGTGATCTTAAAGCTGTGATGGACTTCCTGCTCAAAACATCAGCCACTACATTTGCCTTCCCAGGATGATAATCTATCACACAATCATAGTCCTTCAGGAACTCAATCCATCGCCTTTGCCTAAGGTTGAGCTCCTTCTAAGTTGGCAAATATTTTAGACTTTTGTGGTCTGTGTAAATGTAGCACTTTTCATCATATAAGTAGTGCCTCCATATTTTCAGCGCGAAGATAATTGCTATAAGCTCTAGATCATGGGTAGGGTAATTCTGTTCATGTAGCCTTAGCTGCCTGGAAGCATAAACGACCACCTTCCCCTCTTGCATCAATACACATCCTAACCCATTATGAGAGGCATCACTGTAGACCACAAAGTCCTTTCCCCACACTGGCTATGTTAACACTGGTGCCTCTGTCAACATAGCCTTTAACTTCTCAAAACTAGCTTGGCACTTGTCGTTCCAGTTAAATCTGACATTCTTCTGTAACAACTTGGTCATTGGAGCAGCTATTAAGGAAAATCCCTTCACAAATCTTCTGTAATACCCAGCTAGCCCTAAGAAACTTCTGACCTCAGTTGTATTTCTGGGAGGCTTCCACTCCATCACTGCTTCTATCTTTTTGGGATCTACTCTAATCCCCTCAGCTGATACTATGTGTCTAAGGAAGGAGATTTCACTCATCCAGAAGTCACATTTGGATAGCTTAGCATACAGCTTCTTTTTTCGCAGGGTTTGCAGAACAATCCTCAAATGTTCATCATGTTCTTCCCTGTTCTTGGAATACACCAGAATATCATCAATAAAGACCACTACAAACCGATCTAAGTATGGATGGAAGATACGGTTCATAAGGTCCATAAATGCTGCTGGTGCATTTGTTAACCCAAACGGCATCACTAGAAATTCATAATGCCCATACCGGGTTCTGAATGTAGTTTTTGACACATCTGCATCCTTTACCCTCAACTGATGATACCCTGATCTGAGATCAATTTTTGAAAATACATCAGCTTCCTTCAACTGATCAAACAGATCGTCAATTCTGGGCAATGGATATTTATTCTTCACAGTTACTTTGTTCAACTGCCGATAATCAATACACAATCTTAAGGTTCCATTCTTCTTCTTCACAAATAGCACCGAAGCTCCCCATGGTGACACACTGGGGCATATGAAACCCTTATCAAGCAACTCTTGCAACTGAGTTTTCAACTCCCTTAATTCAGTGGGTGCCATCCTGTAAGGAGCAATGGAAATGGGTGCTGTACCCGGCATTACCTCAATAGCAAACTCGACTTCCCTTTCTAGTGGTAACCAGGCAACTCTTCAGGAAATACATCTGGGAAGTCTCTTACTGTGGGTATATCACTCAGGTTTGGCTTAGCTTGCCTTGTATCAATCACGTGTGCTAGGTAAGCTTCACAGCCTTTTCTCATTATTCTTCTTTCAACTGTGGCTGAGATAACATTGGAAAGGAAAACTGTCCTTTCACCCACAATAGTGATCCCATTACCCTCAGAAGTTTTTAGAGAAATTCTCTTCAATTTACAATCAACTATTGCCTGATGACGTCACAACCAGTCCATTCCCAAAATCACGTCAAACTCGTGGAAGGGCAACTAAATTAGATCTACCGAGAATTCATACCCCTGAATTCTCAACGGGCAATCTTTATACACCTTAATCACTACCACACTGTGGCCTAGTGGATTTGTGACCAGAATGTCTTGATCACTCTCCTCTACTAGAACTCCCCTCTTTATGGGTAGTTTGATGCAAATGTAGGAATGAGTGGATCCTGGATCCACCAATGCATGCACAGAAGTGTTGTAGAGGGAAAACGTACCCCTTGTAACACCCCTATGTTTGGTAGTGCGTTCTACTGTTCCGGTAACTAGTGTTGTCCGGACAGCTAGGATGCCTAGAACTACACTTTGATATGAGTGAGGAGACATAAAATAATGAAATACAAGAGAAGAAAACACAAGAAAAACAAAGGAAAAATAATAGCAAAGAAATGTAACCAAGTTAAGCGAGCCGAGAACCCTAGCGATGGGTGACCGCACCGGGAAGTCACGGCGTGGACCGTTGACTAGCCCTGGACTGCGGGGAACCCTGGAAAATATTTTTAGGACTTAAATAGACCCCTATTGAAGTATAAATATCATTAGAAATATTAAATAAAAATTAAATAATTAGTACAAAGAAAAGTGGGAAATCGAAAAACGGATAAAACCCGGTGTTACCGAAAAATCGGGAATGCAATCCGAACTAGGGCATTGCGGTCATTTGACACCCCGAGTTGTCTTTTGACCTAAATGTCCATTAAAAATAAATAATATTACACTTGGAAAATATAATGAAAAATTAATTTAGGGGTACCTAATATAAATAGCAAAAATGGAGTTCAAATTAGGTAATTAACATATTTAAACATATAAAATAATTGATTTTATGTAAGTGGAGCACTATGGGGATTAAATAAATATTATGTGGGACACTTAAGAGCTAAAATGGGCAGAATATTTCATCTTCTTCAACCTTTCAAAAGGGCAGCCGAAACCAAGAATGGAGTTCCTCCATGGATGCATGGGTTAAAGCTTCATGCAAGCTTGATCTAAGCCACTTTCCATGCACCTTCCTTCATTAAAGTTAATCCTCACACCATGGGCAGTAGATAGGCAACAAGAAAACCAAGTTTTGGAGAGGTTTTGAAGAATTTCCAAAGTGGTAAGTTTGTATTTTTGGGTTATTGCTTCATTAAGTTTGTAAGGATGTTATGGGTGTTTGATTTATGAAGAAATTTTTGAGGTTTGATGTTGAATGTGAATGTGTACTTTTGGCAGCCATGGAAACACCTTGAAGACGTTTATTTGTGCTTGAAAATGGTGAATTAAATGATTGATTAAATGTATATTGTGTAGGAAATTGTTTGGGTAATGTACACTTAGTATATGTAAATATAAAATGAAATTTAAAGCTTGGAAAGTAATGGAATGTAAGTGTACCATTGTGGCAGTTTGCTAACTCTTGAGGAATGCTGGAATTCATGCTTTGTTTATGGAATAATGATGTTAAAATGTGTTGGTTGTTATGGCAGTTTGAGTGTATGTATGGTGGTGTGAAGTGGGACATGTAAATGAGCATGAATTAGTAATTGAATTATTGTAAATTGAGTTGGACAAATTCTGCACTTGTTGGTGCACATTGAATGTAATTGCAAGCTGCCAAAATGACCTATAATATGTTATAAATTATGTTTAGGTTGTGGTACAACCAGAATTGGTTTGAATGTTAAGTTTGGTGAGTGTTAAAAGTGATGCTTGATGTGTATGCAAGAATTTCAATAAGGCAGTTTGTGTTTTAGGCCTATAACTTTAAGTGTGTGGCTCTAATTGGTATGAGACCAATTGGAGGTGAAACTAGGCACAAAATGTGCCAACTTTCATGAAGGATGCTTGCCAAAATTCTGCTTGCAAGGTAGCTTGAAAAATGACCAAATCCGGATTAAGTGCAAATGAGGCCTGAAAATTGACCATTTGGGCAAAAGTTAGTGTTTAGGCCTTAACTCACTCAAAACAGATCCAATTGACCTGAAATTTTAACCATGAATAGCTAAGACCCATATCTACAAGTCTTATGACGACACCAAAGCCCAGAAATGAACATAAGCAAGTCAAACAGATTGCACAAGTTCGGGTTCAAAAACTGGCCGAACCAAAATTGACCTAAAATGACCTAAAGTGACCAATTTTGATGCAATTTGACCAGCAATAGTAAAATGACCATAACTTGGTCTACATAACTCAGAATGACCTGAAATTTTGCCCCGCGTCCAATAAGACATAGATCTACAAGTTTATAGTTTTGACCAAAACCTGAAAACTGAGGGAACTAGGTCATCCGGCTAGGTCAAACTAGTATCCCGGAATCCAGCAACTTGCAAGAAAATGCAAGATACATGGAAATGAATTTGGTAACATGTACCAACCCTAAAAGACTATTGAATGTGACATATTAGTAACATTAAAATCGAATTTACCTAGAATGCATCGAGGGTCGACATATTAGGTTGACTAAGGAAATAATAGAATTTGATAAATTAATTATTGAACCTTATTCTTAGAGACAGTTTAAATGAGTACTGAAACTCTTCAAATTGTGTTTCTCAGTTAGCAAAGACTCAGGGAAGGGGAAGGAAACACTGAGTCAGAGCCAAGAAATAGTTATCAGAGGTTTGTGCACAACTAGTTTTTAACTGATTTTGTTTGAATATTTCATATGATTAAATGACATACTTTTCTTATGTATTATGTTTAATAAGCATTAGATTTAATTCGATGATTATTAAAATTGTTATAGTATGTATGAATTTAGCTTTGTGAAATGGTATTTCCACAAGTATTAAGCATTGTTATGGATTGAATAAATTATGTTTTGGAAAATTGTGATAGAACATGTTTTGAATTATGATGATGATTTTCATGGAAAAATGCAAATTTATGATTTGAATTGTGATGAGCATAAAAATTATTGGATATTGAAATTGACTTTGAATTGAATTATATTGTGATTTATGCTCACTAAAAAGATTGTGATATTGTTTTATATCTCACTATAGATGCTTGACTAGGTTATTACCCGTCTCTCTCATTTGTTGAGAAGACAATGGAGTTAGTTGTGTTTTGATTACCATGGTACGTGCACAAGCTTAGATTTTCCTTTGATTTGAGGTTAGATCTAAGTTTATTTTATCGTTATGGCCCTTGCAGAAGATTCATTATTGTGATGGTACTGTGCACGATGATTCGACCTCCCCGACCATAAGGAGTTAGAATATGATTCGACCTCCCCGACTATAGGGAGTTAGAATCACATCGAATATGGCCCTTTCGGATTAGTCTTGCATAGTTAGTGAGATAAAGATTGATTTTTGAGATACATAATGATTTTTGAGATACAGATGGCTTTTGAATGGTAAAGAATTGTGATTTCAATTATGATTTATGTATAATTGATTTTGTTGGAATTACCTAAATGGTTAGTTATGATTTGATAAATTGAATTTCATGATCGAAGTCATTTTTTACAAATGATTTACTTTATTAGCAATGAATATTTTGAGTTTTAGAATTTGATGAGTATTCAGATTTTCAAATTATTTACTGTAAATTTTGTCAATGTATATTGTACTATGTTTTAAATTATAGTTGTGCACCACTGAGTTCACCACTCAACGATAGCTTTGTATGCTGTCGCAGGTAAGAAGAGCATAGAGCAGTGAGTAAGTTTCTTTGAAGACACTTTCAGTTCAGCTCCAGGTATATTATAGGTATACCCATGTACATAGGTTTTGATGTATGCATGTAATAATATGTATGTAAATTATTTGAGCAGTTGTATAAAAACTCTTGTAAAATATTTTGGTATGTAATTAAATGTAAATTATTGTAAATGTAAATTTGAGATTTCATTTACTTGAATAGTTTTGTAATATAAATTTTGAGTCTTATAATCAATGAAATATTTCTTCATGATGAGATTAGTTTGAAAATGAATTGATTGTGTATTGAGAATTGAATTGTGAATTGAAATAAAGTTTATTGGAGTTGTATTTGAGAAAACATATTTGGAGCATTTTCTTTTGCAGGATTGAAGAACTGTTTTCTCAAAATACAGTCGGCACTTTGCCGAAATTTTGAAAAAAAAAAAATTTATAACACCAGATTTTAATCTATGACTTAAATTTCCCGAAAATTGTTTTAAAATCCCTTGTAGTATATTTAATGGATTATTGGTAGGAGAAGTACGGTAATTCATTAGGTATACTACGGGATCATGTTACATCTTATAGGGGAGTAGGGTGTGACATGTTTTGTGGTATCAGAGTAATGGTTTTAAAGTAAATTTTGAACTGTGAATTTGAAATCTTTTTGTCGGTAACTACAACTGCTCAAATGTTTGATACATATAGTACATTTACATCATAAATATGAACTAATGGAGAGGAATCTCCTTGTGTTGGTTGTACAGGAATAGAAAATCCTATGAAAAGATATGGAAGAGAAGAATGAGACAATAGAACAGTCCGTGATGGCAGAAGTACAAGTTGAGGCCCCAGCTCCATAAAGTGTCAAAGGCCCGACTGTACCAGTTTTACCAGTACAAATTACTGCACAAATGGTCCAGCAAATGGCCACTTTCTTTCAACAAATGGCTGATACTCTGTCAGCTCAAACTCAAGTACAAACCCAACCCCCACAAGGGCAGTGTGAAATAGAGAAGAGGGAGAAATCTATGGGTCAGAGTTCGAGCAGTAATTTGAGGAAGAGAAAAGAATTTGAGGAACCCCGAGCTCAGGGATACGATAGAGGCAGATCATTAGGGCAGAGAACACCAAGATCTAGTCGTCGAACAACCAGAAGTTCCTATTCTACCTGTTTCTGCCATGTTTGTGGTAAGCTACATGGAGGTATTTGTCGAAGGGCCTCTGGAGCCTGCTACAATTTTGGAAAACTTGGACACTTTGCTAAAAATTGTACTAGAGCACCTCAATCTGATTTCCAGAGTTCACAGACCGTCAGTCAGAGTCGAGATAGAAATAGAGTTGGTACTCCTCACCACTATAACATAGTGAATCAACCCGAATATAGTAGCGCACCAATCAGAGCGTCCACTATGCGCCAAGGAGAAAGAGCAGAAACTTCAGATGTAGCTGCTGGTAAGTTCTTAATTTTTGAAAGAAACCATTAGTTATTATTTGATCCCAGCACTACTTAGTTGTGTGTTAGTGTCAGAACTACATGTTTTGTTGCTATTCCTTTACAGGGGAATAAATTTTGATGCGTTAGTGACTAGTCTTTTAGGATCAAAACTATAATAACAAGTATGATTGACATTAATTTTGGAAGAATTGTTAGCTAAAAGTATTTTCTAACATACTATAAATTATAAAGCTATTTGGCAAGCCTACTTAATGTAAGGCAAGAGGACGTAAAAGTAAGTTACAGTAATAGAATTGCTCTAGATGAGGGCAAAGATGTTACTGTTAGTAATTATTAATGGATATTGGAATCAGAATCGGATTAGGATATTAGTGGATTCGAGAAAGATAAGATGTTAGAAAACCTAGTCCATGAGGTTATAACGTAGTGACCATATAATGTTCTCGATATTTGTATTGTGAGCTGCAGATTATAGTACTAACACGGGATTATTGTGTAGAGCTACGTGCTTCCTCGTGGTATAATAAATTAAGAATATTTGTAAGTAATCTATAAATTGATACAGTTGCACCCGAATAGAGTACTATTGCTGGAAATAAATGTGAAAATTTTAGTTAGAAATTTAAAACTTCAAAAATAGCCTATCAAAAGACTACACTTGTAAGGTAGCTGGAGTCAGTGACTCAGTTACATTAATGTGAACTACCTGTACCATAGTAATTGCTATAAGCTTAGAGATATCAGTACGACTTATCATCCTCAGACGGATGGACAGTCAAAACAAGTGATTCAGGTAAATTTTGAAACTCATTGAGTTTCTATAAATAATAAAATGAAATGATAATAATAACTTGTAAAATGTAATAAACCCTCGAGAATATACTGAGAACTTGTGTCCTTGAATCCATGGGGAGATGGGACAGATACCTCCCACTAACAGAATTTGTATACATTAATAAGTGTCAAGCTAGCATACAAGTGGCACCCTATGAAACATTGTAAGGGAACAGATAACTATGGATTTTGTGATGAGATTTCCGAGGACACATAATAGTCATGATGCAGTATAGGTTATAGTTGATAGACCAACCAAGTCTGCTCACTTTTTGCCAGTTCGGATGGACTATAGCCTGGAAAGATTGGCCAGATTGTACATATATGAAATTGTAAAATTGCATGGAGTGCCAGTATCGATTGTATCTGACAGAGATCCTAGGTTCACTTCTAGATTATGGGGTAGTCTTCAGAGAGCCCTAAGAACTAGATTAAACTTCAGCACAGCATTCCACCCAAAGACAGATGGCCAACCTAAAAGGGTTATTCAGATATTGGAGGATATGCTACGGGCTTGTGTGATTGAGTTTGAAGGTAGTTGGGATATACACTTGCCTTTGATTGAGTTTGCTTATAACAACAGCTACCAATCAAGCATTGGGATGCCTCCATATGAAGCTTTGTATGGCAGAAAGTGCAGAACTCCCCTATGTTGGGATGAAGTTGGTGAAAGAAAGATGATTGGGCCAGAAATTATTCAGCAGACATAGGAAAAGATCAAATTGATCAGAGATAGACTCAAGGTTGCGTCAGACCGTCAGAAGTTTTATGTTGATCTGAATAGAAGAGATATTAAATATGCAGTGGGTAATAAAGTATTCCTCAAAGTTTCTCCTTGGAAGAGGATTATGAGATTTGGCAGAAAAGGGAAACTGAGTCCTCGTTTCATCGGACCATATGAGGTTCTGGAAAGAGTGGGTCCTTTGGCATATCGGTTGGCATTACCTCCGGAGTTAGCAAGGATACACAGTGTCTTCCATGTGCCCATGTTAAGGAGGTACAAATCAGACCCATCTCATGTACTATCAGTTGAATAGATTGAGGTAAAATCCAGACCTCTCATATGAGGAAGAACCCATAGAAATTCTGGCTTATGAGGTGAAACAGCTGAGGAATAAACAGATACACCTGGTTAAAGTGCTGTGGAACCATCGTTCAGGCCAGGAAGCTACTTGGGAACGTGAAGAGGATATGAGGAGACAACACTCACAGTTGTTCAGAGACTAATGTCAGGTAAAATTTCGAGACGAAATTTATTTTAAGGGGGGGGGGGGGGAGAATTGTAACACCCCTATGTTCGGTAGTGCGTTATACTGTTCCGGTAACCAGTGTTGTCCGGACAGCTAGGATGCCTAGAACTACACTTCGATATGAGTGAGGAGACATAAAATAATGAAATACAAGAGAAGAAAACGCAAGAAAAACAAAGGAAAAATAATAGCAAAGAAATGTAACCAAGTTAAGCGAGCCGAGAACTCTAGCGATGGGTGACCGCACTGGGAAGTCACGGCATGGACCATTGACTAGCCCTGGACCGCGGGGAACCCTGGAAAATATTTTTAGGAATTAAATAAACCCCTATTGAAGTATAAATATCATTAGAAATATTAAATAAAAATTAAATAATTAGTACAAAGAAAAGTGGGAAATCGAAAAACGGACAAAACCCGGTGTTACCGAAAAATCGGGAATGCAATCTGACCTGAGGCATTGCGGTCATTTGACACCCCAAGTTGTCTTTTGACTAAATGTCCATTAAAAATAAATAATATTACACTTGGAAAATATAATGAAAAATTAATTTAGGGGTACCTAATATAAATAGCAAAAATGGAGTTCAAATTAGGTAATTAACATATTTAAACATATAAAATAATTGATTTTATGTAAGTAGAGCACTATGGGGATTAAATAAATATTATGTGGGACACTTAAGAGCTAAAATGGGTAGAATATTTCATCTTCTTCAACCTTTCAAAAGGGCAGCCGAAACCAAGAATGGAGTTCCTCCATGGATGCATGGGTTAAAGCTTCATGCAAGCTTGATCTAAGCCACTTTCCATGCACCTTCCTTCATTAAAGTTAATCCTCACACCATGGGTAGTAGATAGGCAACAAGAAAACCAAGTTTTGGAGAGGTTTTGAAGAATTTCCAAAGTGGTAAGTTTGTATTTTTGGGTTATTGCTTCATTAAGTTTGTAAGGATGTTATGGGTGTTTGATTTATGAAGAAATTTTTGAGGTTTGATATTGAATGTGAATGTGTACTTTTGGCAGCCATGGAAACACCTTGAAGGCAGTTTATTTGTGCTTGTAAATGGTGAATTAAATGATTGATTAAATATATATTGTGTAGGAAATTGTTTGGGTAATGTACACTTAGTATATGTAAATATAAAATGAAATTTAAAGCTTGGAAAGTAATGGAATGTAAGTGTACCATTGTGGTAGTTTGCTAACTCTTGAGGAATGCTGGAATTCATGCTTGGTTTATGGAATAATGATGTTAAAATGTGTTGATTGTTATGGCAGTTTGAGTGTATGTATGGTGGTGTGAAGTGGGACATGTAAATGAGCATGAATTAGTGATTGAATTGTTGTAAATTGAGTTGGACAAATTCTGCACTTGTTGGTGCACATTGAATGTAATTGCAAGCTGCCAAAATGACCTATAATATGTTATAAATTATGTTTAGGTTGTGGTACAACCAGAATTGGTTTGAATGTTAAGTTTGGTGAGTGTTAAAAGTGATGCTTGATCTGTATGCAAGAACTTCAATAAGGCAGTTTGTGTTTTAGGCCTATAACTTTAAGTGTGTGGCTCCAATGTGTATGAGACCAATTGGAGGTGAAACTAGGCACAAAATGTGCCAACTTTCATGAAGGATGCTTGCCAAAATTCTGCTTGCAAGGTAGCTTGAAAAATGACCAAATCCGGATTAAGTGCAAATGAGGCCTGAAAATTGACCATTTGGGCAGCAGTTAGTATTTAGGCCATAACTCAGTCAAAACAGGTCCACTTGACCTGAAATTTTAATCATGAATAGTTAAGACCCATATCTACAAGTCTTATGAAGACACCAAAGCCCAGAAATGAACATAAGCAAGTCAAACAGCTTGCACAAATTCGGGTCCAAAAACTGGCCGAACCAAAATTGACCTAAAATGACCTAAAGTGACCAATTTTGATGCAATTTGACTAGCAATAGTAAAATGACTATAACTTGGTCTACATAACTCAGAATGACCTGAAATTTTGCCCCGTGTGTAATAAGACATAGATTTACAAGTTTGTAGTTTTGACCAAAACCTGAAAACCGAGGGAACTAGGTCGTCCAGCTATGTCAAACTAGTATCCCGGAATACAGCAACTTGCAAGAAAATGCAAGATACATGGAAATAAATTTGGTAACATGTACCAACCCTAAAAGACTATTGAATGTGACATATTAGTAAAATTAAAATCGAATTTACTTAGAACGTATCGAGGGTCGACATATTAGGTTGACTAAGGAAATAATAGAATTTGATAAATTAATTATTGAACCTTATTCTTAGAGACAATTTAAATGAGTACTGAAACACTTCAAATTGTGTTTCTCAGTTAGCAAAGACTCAGGGAAGGGGAAGGAAACAATGAGTCAGAGCCAAGAAACAGTTATCAGAGGTTTGTGCACAACTAGTTTTTTACTGATTTTGTTTGAATATTTCATATGATTAAATGACATACTTTTCTTATGTATTATGTTTAATAAGCATTAGATTTAATTCAATGATTATTAAAATTGTTATAGTATGTATGAATTTAGCTTTGTGAAATGGTATTTCCAGGAGTATTAAGCATTGTTATGGATTGAATAAATTATGTTTTGGAAAATTGTGATAGAACATGTTTTGAATTATGATGGTAATTTTCATGAAAAAATGCAAATTTATGATTTGAATTGTGATGAGCATAAAAATTATTGGATATTGAAATTGACTTTGAATTTAATTATATTGTGATTTATGCTCACTAAAAGGATTGTGATATTGTTTTATATCTCACTATAGATGCTTGACTAGGTTATTACCCGTCTCTCTCATTTGTTGAGAAGACAATGGAGTTAGTTGTGTTTTGATTACCATGGTACGTGCACAGGCTTAGATTTTCCTCTGATTTGAGGTTAGATCTATGTTTATTTTATCGTTATGGCCCTTGCGGAAGATTCATTATTGTGATGGTACTGTGCACGATGATTCGACCTCCCCGACTATAGGGAGTTAGAATCTGATTCCACCTCGCCGACCATAGGGAGTTAGAATCACATCGAATATGGCCCTTTCGGATTAGTCTTGCATAGTTAGTGAGATAAAGATTGATTTTTGAGATACATAATGATTTTTGAGATACATAATGGCTTTTGAATGGTAAAGAATTGTGATTTCAATTATGATTTATGTATAATTGATTTTATTGGAATTACCTATGTCACACCCTACCCCTCTGTAAGGCATAACATGATCCCGTAGTATATCTAATGAATTACCAACTCCGTCTACTGATAACCCATTAAATATATACAAGGGATTTTAAAAACTTTTCTTACTTCTTTTACAGTGGTGAGCACTATTTACAGGTGTTAAAAACCTTTTTGAACTGAAGTGATAGAACAAACACATTTGAATTATTTGGAATTTCTGTAAAACTTTGGCAGAGTGCCATCTGTATTTTGGGTAAATCAGTTCTTCAGAAAACCTGTAAAAAGCACTTCAATATTTTTCCAAATCTCAACTTCAACATATTTCTCAACACAACATATTTATCAACTCAAATCCACAGTGATTTTTCAAAGACTGAGATAAAAGAAATATAATACAATTTTTACAAGTCAAAATAACTCATAATTTACCTTACAACTTCAATGTACAATTTTAATTTACAACTGCTCAAAACTAAAAATAATATGTACATACAGTGGTCATACATTACAGTACAAAATGCAAAATGTTGGTATACTCATTATACCCGGTAATCTCTCGCTGGAGGTACTAGCAGCCTAGTCTGCTACCCTGTCTGTCTGCTCACTGCGACAAAGCAATAAAAAGCTATCGCTGAGACAATGTCTCAGTGGTGCACAACATTAACCAAATACAATTTAAATCACAATTCATAAATCATATAAATAGTGGATACTTAAAACCATAGTAAATTTCAAGACAGTAATTGTCCACAAGAATTTAAACTCCATTTCTCAATATCACAATAAATTTCAATAAGTTAGATCATGGTTGAATTCAAAAGACAGTATATGTCAATAAGAGTTTAAATTCATTTCACAATCTCACAATACATATCAATAAATCACACACAGCTTAATCATGTTCCGAAGTTCAATTCGTCCCAAAAGCCGATGGCTAATGAGGCATTCAATTCGTCCCAAAAGTCAATGACTAATGAGGAATAACATAGCTAGCTAGCAAAAATATGAGTACTCATCCAATTCGTCCTCAACAGGCACACACCTCAACACTTCAGCCAGAGAGGGAATTCAATTCGTCCCACTAGACAAGCTAGTGAGGAATACAATCAATATACATAATAGCTGTGGTTTCAAACCATTTCCAATACTTTTCAATCAATAAGCATCCATCAATATCATTCAAATAATTTCTCACAGTTTCAAATCATTTACAATGCTTTTCAAGCAATAAATATCCATTCAAACACATTTCCACAATTTAAAACAATAATGTACAAATAGTCATAATTCATTTCAATTGAAAAATTCAAATGAAATAGTTGTTGTGCACAAAGCTCTGATGACTATCTCTTGGTCTGAACTGAGTGTTTCCTTCCCTTTCCCTGAGTCTTTACTAACTGAGAAACACAATTTGAAGTGTTTCAATACTAAATTAAATTGTCTCTATCGATAATGCGTGATAAGTAATTCACTGAAAGCTATTATTTGCTTAATCACCTAATATACCGACCCTAGATGCATTCTAGGTAAATTAGGTTTTAGTGTCATTAATATGTCACATTCGATAGTCTTTTAGGGTTGGTACATGTTACCAATTTCATTTCCTTGTTTAGGGTATTTTATTGCAACTTGCTGGATTCCGGGATACTAGTTTGACCTAGCCAGAAGACCTAGTTCCCTCGGTTTTCGAGTTTCGGTCAAAACTAAAAACTTGTAGATCTACGTCTTATGGAACGCGGGGCAAAATTTCAGGTCATTCCGAGTTATTTAGACCAAGTTATGGTCATTTTACTATTGCTGGTCAAATGGCATCAAATTAGGTCATTTTAGGTCAATTTGGTCAACTTTGGTTCGGCTAGTTTTTGGACCCGAACTTGTGCAAGCTGTTTGACTTGCTTATGGTCATTTCTGGGCTTTTGTGTCTTCATAAGACTTGTAGCTATGGGTCTTAACTATTCATGGTTAAAATTTCAGGTCAATTGGACCTGTTTTGAGTGAGTTATGGCCTAAACACTAACTGCTGCCCAATTAGTCAATTTTCAGGTCTCAATTGTACTTAATCCGAATTGGTCATTTTTCATGCTACCTTGCAAGCAGAATTTTGGTATGCTTTCTCAATGAAAGTTGGCACATTTTGTGCCTAGTTTCACCTCCAATTGGTCTCATACCAATTGGAGTTACACATTTAAAGTTATAGGCTAAAATGTAGGCTGTCCTTAATTACATTGTTTATACATGTATCAATTACACATTTACCTTGCTACAATTCCACCTCTCAACCCCATTCTGTTTTGGTACATTACCAAAACCATATACCACTTCACTTTAAAGTCTCTTTGGGCAGATTACAAACATCCTTAACACACAAAATAAAACTCTAATTCATAAAGTCCAATTACAACCATAAATACACATAAACACTACCCATCATTTCATACAATTTCCACCACTAATTTATATACATATCCATCAATCCTCAATGTCATAATTCTGCCAAAATCTTCATGAATTCATACATTCATCAAAGAGTCCCAAGGCTGCCGAATTGTTCTACAATGCCAAAGTGTCCTACAATTCATCAATTTCCATTTCAAGTGCACAATCACCATATACATGTGGAATAATTTACTAGGACATTAAATCACCCTAATCAACATAATTTCTCATCAAATATATATATGAATATTTCATTAAACATACAACTCCATGGCTGTCCAAAATTAATATATCAAGAACTCCTCAAAACTTAAAATTTCCTTCACAAAGCAACCACCCATAACATGTATACAAACTTTAACAAAACAATATTCAAAAATACAAACTTACCTTTGGTTGGGACTTGTTAAACCTTGACTAAACTTCTTGATTTTAGTATCAAACTTTTCCTTGTGATGTGGGGATAAAACTTAATGAAGAAACTTAGGTGATTAGAAGTGAAATGAAGGAATGGATCAAGCTCATGCAAAACGGCAATGGAGTTCTCCCTTTCTTCTCAATTCGGCATGGTTGAATCCAAGTGAGGAAGATGAAATTGCTGATGGCATAATAGGTGTACACCTGCCCCATTTAGCTTTTAGTTAATTCTTTAGTGGCCCACTCACTCAAATTAATCATATAATAAGTTTAATTTCCACTTATTCCACATTAAACCCTTAATTTTTGTTATTTACTTCAAGTACCACCAAATTAATTTTTCATTTTATTTTCTAAGTGTAATATTATTTATTTTTTTATGGAAATTTAGGTCAAAAGACAATTTGGGATGTCAAATGACCATAATGCCCCTGTTCGGGTTACATTCCCGATTTTTCGGTAACACCGGGTTTTGTCTATTTTTCGATTTCTCACTTTTCTTTGTACTAATTATTTAATTTTTCTTTGATTTTTCTAATGATCTATTTAAGTCCTAAAAATATTTTCCAAGGTTCCCCGCAGTCCAGGGTTAGTCAACGGTCCACGCCGTGACTTCCCGGTGCGGTCACCCATCGCTAGGGTTCTCGGCTCGCTTAACTTGGTTACCTTTCTTTGCTATTATTTTTCCTTTGTTTTTCTTGTATTTTCTTTTCTTTTATTTCATTATTTTATGTCTCCTCACTCATAACGAAGTGTAGTTCTAGGCATCCTAGCTGTCCGGGCAACACTAGTCACCGGAACAGTAGAACGTACTACCGAACTTAGGGTTGTTACAACCTAAATGGTTAGTTATGATTTGATAAATTGAATTTCATGATTGAAGTCATTTTATAAAAATGATTTACATTATTGGCAATGAATATTTTGAGTTTTAGAATTTGATGAGTATTCAGATTTTCAAATTATTTACTGTAAATTTTGTCAATGTATATTGTACTATGTTTTAAATTATAGTTGTGCACCACTGAGTTCACCACTCAGCGATAGCTTTGTATGCGGTTGCAGGTAAGAAGAGCATAGAGCAGTGAGTAAGTTTCTTTGAAGACACTTTCAGTTCAGCTCCAGGTATATTATAGGTATACCCATGTACATAGGTTTTGATGTATGCATGTAATAATATGTATGTAAATTATTTGAGCAGTTGTATATAAACTCTTGTAAAATATTTTGGTATGTAATTAAATGTAAATTATTGTAAATGTAAATTTGAGATTTCATTTACTTGAAAAGTTTTGTAATATAAATTTTGAGTCTTATAATCAATGAAATATTTCTTCATGATGAGATTAGTTTGAAAATGAATTAATTGTGTATTGAGAATTGAATTGTGAATTGAAATAAAGTTTATTGGAGTTGTATTTGAGAAAACATATTGGGAGCATTTTTTTTTGCAGGATTGAAGAACTGTTATCTCAAAATACAGCCGGCACTTTGCCGAAATTTTGAAAAAAAAAAAAAAATTATAACACCAGATTTTAATCTATGACTTAAATTTAATGAAAATTGTTTTAAAATCCCTTGTAGTATATTTAATGGATTATCGGTAGGAGAAGTACGGTAATTCATTAGGTATACTACGGGATCATGTTACATCATATAGGGGAGTAGGGTGTGACACCCCTGATGACATCCGGGGCATCTTGCTCCTTCTGAGCTCTAATGGCATAGGCCCTGGCAGGTATCCTAGTGTCTGGCCTCTTAGCTGACTCGGATGCAGGCCTCAGTGATGGACTAGCTGCCTCAGGTTTACCAGGCTTCCTACCTCTTTGTGGTGTAAGAGCAGGTCTGTCAGTTTATGTTAGAGCAACTATAGTAGTCCTCTTCAGACAATTCTTGATCTGATGTTCTATTGATCCACACCGTAAGCATGCACCAGTCACTTGCCAACATTCCCCCTTATGCCACTTCTGACAGTGCTGATAGAAGATGCTGGGGCTGGTCTCCTAAACACCGTCCCTGGAGAGCTGCCCATTGATGGTGGAGACTGGCCTCTCCTAGGTGTGAATTGTGGTCTGGGTCCCTGAGACTAGCCCTGACCCTGTGGTGGTCCTAAACTCTGAGCAGGAGGACCCTTACTCTTCTTACTGGGAGCAGAAAATGCACTGGACTGACCCGGACCCCTATTCTATTGTCTTTCCCTTCTATTTTGTTCATTGATTTTGACCCTTTCCACTTTTGATGCAGCATCCACCAGTTTAGAAAAATCCATGATCTCCAGTGCTGTGATCATGACTTTGATGTTGTCATTGAGCCCTTCCTCAAACCGTATGCACCTCTCTACCTCGATAGGGACTATCTCCCTCCCATACCGGCTCAGTCTGACAAACTCACGCTCATACTCAGCCACTGACAACTATCTCTGTCTCAAACTGATAAATTCCCTTCTTCGCTCTTCTAAATACACTTTGCTAATATATTTCTTCCTGAACTCTGTAAGGAAGAATTCTTAGGTGATCCGTTCAGGTTGTACCTCACTGGTTACTGTGTCCCACCACTGATATGCGTCATCCTGAAGTAGGGACACAGCAGCCACTAGGTTCTGCTGGGGGGTGTAATTTAGCTGTTTCAGCACTCTGATAGTTCTATCCAACCAATTTTCTGCGGCCATGGGATCATCCTCCCTCTTTCCAAAGAAATCCACAGCCCCATGCTTTCTCAATTTCTCCAGATGAGATTTCTGTGGTGCTGGTGGAGGTTGTGGCTGTGGTTGTGGTGGTGGAATCACCCCCATCATTTGCTGGTAAAACTCGGTCATTTGTTGAAATAGTGTAAACTGAGGTTGGGTAGGTGCCTCAGCTGCTGGTGGAGCAGATTCTACCCTCTCCCCAGATTCAGCCCTTGGTGGAGCACGACTCTCCACCTCTTCCTCAACTGCTCTTTGCGAAGCAGGATCCATATCCTATTCAAAATAAGAAAACAAACAGATATGCATCAGTGTCACCTTAACACTTATAAAAGCAATACAATGGTATGCACTCTATCTAGGCCCAGAAACGCCTAAACCGATGCTCCGATACCACTAAATGTGACACCCCTTACCCGTATATAGTGTAGCCGAGCAAGTTATGCCACTCAGTGTGTCGGAACACCAATTCACGTTTCAATTTCAATTAATCCCTTTTTATTCATTTATTTATAATTTTTGATAAATCTAAATTTTTCCGCAAATTTTATAGAAAATTCGGCAGAGTGCCGGCTGTAAATTGGAAAAACAGTTCTTCTGAACCTGTTTAAAAACACTTCCAATATAATTATAATCTCAATCTCAGTCAACCACCAACATTTTTCAACAATTTCTCAAATCAATTCAGTATCCCAAAATTCACATTCATCTCATATCACACCCAATTGAATGAGAAATACTCATATTTATTTCTGAACACAGCTCATGGGTAATTACAGCAAAAATATGATTACATGAGTTTATAATATACATAATAAAAGTTTACAAATACAAAAGACTTAGGTAGCCCAATGTCCTACCAATGCACTGCAATTGTGAGGTGACTTTGAACTCTGAGTGCAGATATGAAAACTCACCCTGTATGAGGTCTGCTGGACTCCCCAGCTATGTCTCCAGTACCTGCACGTGGCAAAAGCGACGCGCTAAGCAATTCTGCTTAGTGGTGACAATATAAAATAAAATAAAATAAAATAAAAACATGTATAAAGAATGTATGTTTACATTTTTTGGTAGACTTAATTTCAAATATTTATTGCAATATTATTCGATTAAAGTTTGGTAAGATTTATTAACATTGCTCGAGTAACGTATACTAGTTGACTGGACTGGACAAACGGGTAAACTAGTACTGGGTACTAATTACTCGGACCATCACACTATCGGTCACATTGTGTCTCCCGGTATGCAACGGAATAGCTAATAAGCTGTAATAATTATCGGGGATTAAACCCGAGTATAACAACTTAATATCATAGCCAAAGGCTATTATGTCACAGAATGGCATGAAAAGCCATGAAATACAGAATGCCATGAAGCCATATGCAGTACTGCTAATAGAACCCTATTGGCATGCCAACATATCCAAACCAATCACATTAGGCCTACTAGGGCATTTAACACTTTTCATTTATGTAATTCTTTGAAATTGAATTTTTATGATTACTATTCATTTCATTGGTCAACCAAAATATTGACTTTTGCATTGGCAATAGGTAAATTAGTTTAAATATCATCAACATACCACATTTTTCATTTTAAACGTGTTGGTCTTAGTTGCCAATACCATCTCTAAGCTTAATGTGAATTGGACAGAATTTTCAGTTTTCAAGCTTTGGGTTTACTATTCCATTAGTCACTTTTGCAGTGGGAATTTGAAAAAATGATCAACATGAAAGTTGTTTCTTATTTTGTCTAGTTGAATTTCATTTTTTGAATCACTCCATTTGGATTTTTGTAGCTCAAGTTATGGCCTAAACACCATAACTGGCCGGATTGGACAGATTCCAAAATTCTGGGCAAAACTGGTTCTGCCAGATTTGGTAACCTAAGTTTGGTTGGCAATTTGACTAGGTTATGGTCATAATTTAGGTAAGGTTTCTTCATGAAAGTTGTTGGTCTACATCTAAGCTTGTTGCTGGTAAAATTTCAGGTCAATTGGACCTTTCTACATTAAGTTATGGCCAAATGACTAAACACTGTTCATTTAGTCATTTTGCCCAGGCAGATTGCAGGTCACCCGGATTAGGGCAAACTTTTGGTCAACTTGGTTTGGTTTTCTGGGCATGGTTTCTTCACTAAAGTTGTGCCATTATTTGTCTAGTTTCATATCCAATTGGGCTTGCACCAATTGGACCTCTACAATTCAGGTTATGGCTGCCCAAACCTGCTGGACTCATGTCTGATTCTGTAGGTCACCTAGGGCAGCCACACCAAACCCAAATCCCATCACTCAATACACTTCATTTTTAGTTTAAACAGAACTAAATGGTCACTAATTGACCATTAATACCCATTTTCATCATCACATAGTCAAAGTCCCATTTCTCCTCCCCAAACCCTAACTCGAACATTACCATTCATGCATTTTCATTGCATTTCTTCAATCCACTTACAAAATGCACATTAAGGGCAGCCATAATAACCTTTTAACTTCATTAAAATCATCACAAACAAACCCTAACCATGGCTGCCAAAAATTTAGGGTTTACATACAATTGGTATTCAACAATTTTTCTTTGTAATTTACACTTATTTATACTTACTCAACATAAATTTGAAGTCACTTACCTCTTAGGGAGCTAATCCAAAGCTTGTAAGAACTCTTTCTTCTTAATTCTTTTTGATCCCAAAAGAATCTCCAAGATGCAAGAACACTTTTTTGTGTTGGGAGTTTAGGGTTTAGTTGGGTAGAAGTTGGTGAAATCATGCTTGAAAAAGCTTGAAAATGGTGGCTATGGTGGAGGCTTACGGCAAGGAAGAAAGAAGAAATGAGAAATCTGGTTTTTCTCTCATTTTTCAGCCCATTTGTCTCTTTTAAATAAAGTTATGCCATGTGTCAACATTGGGATGGGTGGGAGAACTTTAATGACATCATTATGATGTCATAAGTCCATTTTCCTTTATTTTCTCTTCATTTCTTGTCTATTTAATTGCAATTAAATTTTTAACAACATTTATTCATATTTTATGTTATATAAATTATTTATTTAACTGGACAAGTTGGTCAAAAATCATCTCTGAAGACGAAATGACCAAAATGCCCTCCGTTTGGCTTAATGGGCCAAAATTGTCTATATCAATTGAAAATTTTTTCTAAGTATTTTCTTGGCATTCTAATGCCATAAGAACCTCAATAACCCTTTTCTGGAGTCCCAGAAATTATTTTATAATTTTTCCCCCGAGTTTAGGGCTCCTAGTTGCGAGAACCGCAACTTCTCACTAGGTTACCCATCGCTAGGGCACCGGCTCATTTAACTTGGTTGTATCTTATTTCTAAAATTTTTGCTAAATTTTTCTTATTAATATTTGAGTTAATTATGGTTCCTCACTTTGGTTTAAATATTTTTCCGGACATTCTAGCTGTCCAGACCGACATTGGTCGCTGGAACAGTAGACTGTACGGACTAGCTAAAGTGAGGATGTTACATGCAGTTTGAAATTGATGTTATGCCTGGTGTGGACCCAATCTCCATAACGCCATACAGAATGGCACCAACGGAACTAAAAGAATTGAAAGTACAGTTGCAAGAGCTGCTTGATAAGGGCTTTATCGGCCCTAGTGTGTCACCTTGGGGAGCGCCTGTGACACCCCATACCCGTGTACAGTATACCCGAGTAAGTAATGCCACCTGGTGTACCGGCACACTCTAATATTCCTCAATTAATTTAGACAATGCTTTTGCATATAATTTATGAAATACAATTTATTTAAACCATTTATCAAAAGTATCATTCATTTAAGGTTCCGAAAATTTTAAGGAAAATCCGGCGGAGTACCGGCTAAAAATGGAGAAAGCCGTTCTTCGGAACCTGTTAAAAACACTTCCAATAAACAAATTCATTCATTCTCAACTTCAATATCATCACAAAACTCAATATCAAGATTTAAACAATTTTTCAGTTTCAGGTTTCAACAACCTTTTCATTTCACAACATCCATTTCTCATATACAAGCAATAAATACATGCTCAAATCTTGCATTCATAGTCATAACTTTCATTATTTACATAAACATCAAAATATATTACATGAGTTCAAATACATATGAGAAAATACAAATCTGCTACAAAATATCAAAATGACAAAATGACACCTAGTGCCCTACCGATGCACTGCAGGTAGTGAGGTGACACGGACACTGAGCAGAACTGTCAGATGGACTCACCCAGTCTGTGGTCTACTGGGCTCACGGTCGGAATCTCCAGTACCTACGCGTGGCAAAAGCAACGCGCTAAGCAATAATGCTTAGTGGTGCAATAATATAATAGAAGAAAATAGCGAGAAAATAAATGTGTATACAATGTGTATGCTTTCTTTGTTTGATCTTGGTATATTCATTAATTCATTAACTTTGTTCACTTTTATTCATTTGATTGCCCCAAGTAACCTACACTAGACGACTGGACTGGATAACGGGTAAACTGGCACTGGGTACCTAGTACCTCGGGCCGTCACACCATCGGTCACATATGCATCTCCCGGTGTGCAACAGAACAGCTAACAAGCTGTAAATAATATCAGGCACAAGGCCAAGTCTCAATGCAAGGTCAGAATGGCTAAAAGCCATGAAATCACAGAATGGCATTTTTGCCATGTGCAGTACTGCTAACCGAACCCTATTGGCATGCCAAACTATCCAAACCAATCTTGTTAGGTATACTAGGGCATTTGAAACTCTTAAATTCGTCAATTTGTGAATTTCAATTTTTTTGGTGTTACTATTCATCATTGGTCAACAAAAATGTTGACTTTTAGAATAAAAATGTGTACATCAACTTTGGCACTCCCAACATACCACATTTGGTGTTTAAAACTTGTTGGCATTAAGTGTTTTTGCCATTCCAAAGTGTAACTCAACACAAACAGATTTTTAAGTTTTGGTGAGTCAACTTCACTGTTCCATTGGACACTGTTACTGTTGGAATTTGAGGAAATGTAAAACATGAAAGTTGTTCCTTATTTTGTCTAGTTGAATTTCCTTTTTTGAATCACTCCATTTGGAGTTTTGTAGCTCCAGATATGGCTCAAAAACCCAGGCTGTCCGGATGTGCAGTCTGCAGAATTTTACCATATCTACAGTGCATGAACAGTGACTTGAGTCACTTGGTTGAATGGGTTCTAGCCATAATTTGGGGTAGGTTCCTTCATGAAAGTTGTTTGTCTATGTCTTAACTTGTTTCTGTACAAATTTCAGACCAATTGACCAAATCTACAGTGACTTATGGCATTTGGTCAAATTCTGCAGAGGCAGTTTCAGGGTTCCGGATTGTGGCTGAGTTTTGACCCTTTTGCTTTGGTCTTTTGGGCATGGTTTCTTCAGCAAAAATGTGCCATTATAAGCCTAGTTTCATGTCCAATTGGCCAAACATCAATTGGACAAGCACAGCCCAAGTTATGGCAGTGCAAAGGGACTGAAATTTCAGTCCCTATGCTGCTGTCCATAGGGCAGTTTATACTTTCACTTTACCATCTCATTTTTCAGTTCTAATTAGGGTCAACCTACCTAAAATGGTCACTAATTGACCCTTAAAAGGTTCCCTAACCATTTCCTAAGCTAAGTCACAATTTCACCTACACAACCCTAATATCCAAACTCATTACTCATACACGTTGATTAACATACTTACTTAAGTCTCCATGCATATTAATACTTTAACCATGATTTCCAACCATTCTAAGCTTATCAAACAATCAACCTCAATCTCCCATAGGGCTGCCTAAATTCTTTGGTAGAGATACACATGGATTTGTTTCATTATTTCACAATTTTTCATTCATTACAAGCATAGATCATGGAACTAATGAGTTTTAAACTTCATATATGCACTAACCTTGTTTGGGCAGAATTTCCAAAGCCCTAAACTCCAATTTCTTCCTTCTTCTAGGCTGCCAAGAGACCATGCAAGGTACTAGAACAAACTTTAGTGAAGCTAGGTTATGATTTTAGGGTGAAACAAGGTAGGAATTTGAGCTTGTTTATTTGAACTTCAATGGAGGTTTCTAGGTGTGTTTCGGCTGGGTAGGGAATGAAGAGGGGCTGCTGCAAATTTTGGTAAATTTAGTATTCATTTAGTCTTTTATTTAGTTAGTCAAAGGGTGGTTAAATTGTGATTGGTCCAAATAACCTTAATGACATCACCATGATGCCATAATTAAGCTTTTTTTTTCATTTTCTTTCCTTTTCTCCACTACTCATTTTCAATTTGATTTCTAGTAATGTTTATTCATATTTTATGTTATATTAATTATTTACTCAACTGGACAAGTCGGCCAAAAATCACCTCGAAGGCGAAATGACCAAAATGCCCTCCGCTTGGCTTAACGGTCAAAATTGTCTCAGACTGATTGAAAAATTTTTCTAGGTATTTTCTTGGCATTCTAATGCCATGGGAACCTCAATTACCCTTCTCTGGAGTCCCAAGAATTATTTTATAATTTTCCCCGGTCTAGGGCTCCTCGCTATGAGAACCGAACTTCCCTCCTGCTACCCATCGCTAGGGCACCTACTGCTTAACTTGATTGTATTTTATTTCTAAAATTTTTACTAAATTTTTCTTGTTAATATTTGAGTTAATTATGGTTCCTGAATTTAGTTTGAATATTTTTCCGGACATTCTAGCTGTCCGGACCGACACCGGTCACCGGAACAGTAGGATGTACGGAGTGGTTACCGGGAGGGTGTTACAACTCTTCCCCTCTAATTTAAATTTTGTCCTCGAAATTTACCTGATGCAAACAGTTGAGGGAACTGTTGCCTCATCGTCTCTTCACTTTCCCAAGTTGCCTCCTCGGTGTTGTGGTGCCTCCAAAGCACTTTCACCAATGGAATTTGCTTGTTCCTCAACTCTTTTACTTCCCGAGCCAGGATTCGTAGAGGTTCTTCTTCATATGTCAAATCCGGTTGTATTTCAATTTCTTCCCTGGAGATAACATGTGAAGGATCTGAGCGATATCTTCTGAGCATAGACACGTGGAACACATTGTGGATATTGTCCAGCTCTGGTGGTAAAGCTCGCCTATAGGCCACTGGACCCACACGTTCAATGACTTCATATGGGCCAATGAACCTAGGGCTTAACTTACCTTTCCTTCCAAACCTCAATACTTTCTTCCATGGTGACACCTTGAGGAACACTTTGTCACCAACCCCATATTCTATTTCTTTTCTCTTCAGGTCGGCATAGGATTTGCATGTCGAGGCAACCTTCAAGTTGGCTTTGATTGATTTCACCTTCTCCTCACTGTTTCACTGTGTCCGCCCTACCGCTTGTCTTCGCCAATTCAGTCCAAAGACACCGAGTTCTACATTTTCTTCCATACAAAGGCTTCATATGGGGCCATTTGAATGCTAGCTTGGTAGCTATTGTTGTATGCAAATTACGCGATGGGAGGTATCTATCCCAGCCTTTCCTCAAACTCAATGACACAACTCCTCAAAGATATCCTCAAGGACACGACAAGTATTTCACGTTATTGTTATCATTTCAATTCAATATTTGTATCAATTTCATTGGTTTCAATTGTTTACCCGATTACTCTTTCAGATTGCCCATCCGTCTCGAGGATGGAAAGTCATCTTTGAAATGGAGTTGTGTACCCAAGGATTCATGCAACTTCTTCCAAAATCTCGATGTAAACCTTGGGTCTCGATCGATATGATGGAAAGTGGAATTCCATGCACTAACTATCTCACCGATATATAATTCGCTAACTTCTCCAAAGGAGTAGTCACCCTAATCGGCAGAAAGTGTGCCGACTTTGTCAATCTATCAACTATCACCCATCTCGCATCATGTTTCTTCCGGTGAGAGGTAGACCACTCACAAAATCCATGGTGACCCGATCCCATTTCCATTCGTATGCGATAGGTCAGAGCAAACCCGATGGAACTTGATGTTCTCGCTTGACTTGCGACATGTCAAGCATTTAGTCACATAGTCACTATGTCTTTCTTCATACCAGCCACCAATATCAAGCTTGTGTCATGATACATCTTTGTACTTCTGGTGCATAGCATATACACCGGTGTGTGCCTCTTTTAGAATATCGCCTTCAATTCCCCATCATCCGGTACACACAGCCTTCTTCCTTTGTAATACTGAGACACCCATCCGCTTTCACCCCATAGTCGCTGCTTTTCCTCCGAGATCTTGCTCATAATAGCCATTAACTTTTCATCTGTCTTTTGCCCATCTAGTATCTGGCAGAGTGTTTGGCCTCACTTGCAACTCGGCCAAAATAGCTCCATCTCGAACCAAGGATAGACGGCATTCAAAGATCTCAGAGTCGTCATGGATTTTCTGCTCAAAGCATCAAGAACTACATTTGCCTTCCTGTGATGGTAATCAATTACAGTCATAATCCTTCAGAACTCAATCCATCGCCTGCTCTAAGGTTGAGCTCCTTCCGGTTGGCAAATATTTGTGCTTTTGTGGTCTGTGTAAATGTAGCACTTTTCCCCATACAAGTAGTGCCTCCATATCTTGATGCAAAGATAATTGCTGCAAGCTCTAGATCATGGGTAGGGTAGTTCTGCTCATGTGGCCTTAATCGCTCGGAAGCATAGGCGACCACCTTCCCCTCTTGCATCAATACACACCCCAGCCCATTATGTGAGGCATCACTGTAGACCACAAAGTCCTTCCCTGACACTGGCTGTGTTAACACTGGTGCCTCTGTTAACATAGCCTTCAACTTCTCAAAACTGGTTTGACACTTGTCATTCCAGTTAAATCTGACATTCTTGTGTAACAACTTAGTCATTGTAGCAGCTATTAAGGAAAATCCCTTCACAAATCTTCTGTAATACCCAGCTAGCCCCAAGAAGCTTCTGACCTCAGTTGTATTCCTGGGAGGCTTCCATTCCATCACTGCTTCTATTTTCTTGGGATCCACCCTAATCCCATCACCTGACACTATGTGTCCAAGGAATGCAATCTCATCCAGCCAAAAGTCACACTTGGACAACTTAGCATACAGCTTCTTTTCTCTCAGGGTTTGCAGAACAATCCTCAAATGCTCATCATGTTCTTCCCTGGTCTTGGAATACACCAAAATATCATCAATAAAGACCACTACGAACCGATCTAGGTATGGATGGAAGATACGGTTCATAAGGTCCATGAATGCCGTTGGTGCATTTGTTAAGCCAAAGGGCATCACCAGAAACTCATAATGCCCATACCGGGTCCTGAATGCAGTCTTGGGCACATCTACATCCTTCACCCTCAGTTGATGATACCCTGATCTGAGATCAATCTTAGAAAATACTCCTGCTCCCTTTAACTGATCAAACAGATCATCAATTCTAGGCAACGGATATTTGTTCTTCACAGTCACTTTATTCAACTGCCGGTAATCAATACAAAGTCTCAAAGTCCCATCCTTCTTTTTCACGAACAGCACTGGAGCTCCCCATGGTGACACACTGGGGCGTATGAACCCCTTATCAAGCAACTCTTGCAACTGAGTTTTCAACTCCTTCAATTCAGTGGGTGCCATCCTATAAGGAGCAATGGAAATGGGTGTGCATCTGGCAGTTGTCTCAATAGCAAATTCAACTTCCCTTTCTCGTGGCAAACTGGCAATTCTTCAGAAATACCTGGGAAGTCTCTTCTGTGGGTATGTCACTGTGTTTAGCTTAGCTCGCCTAGTATCCACCACATGTGCTAGGTAGGCTTCACATTTTTTCTCATCATTCTTCTTGCAATCGTGGTGAGATGACATTGGACAAGAAATCATCCTTTCCCCACAACCGTGATCTCATTACCCTCAAGTTTTTAGAGAAATTCTCTTCAATTTGCAATCAACTATTGCACGATGACGTGACAACCACCCATTCCCAATATCACGTCAAACTCATGGAAGGGCAACTCAATTAGGTCCGCCAAGAATTCATACCCCAATCCTCAACAGCAACCATTGTATACTTTGTTCACTACCACGGTGTGGCCCAATGGATTAGTGACCGTAATGTCTTGGTCACTCTCCCTACCAATATCCCCTTTCTACGGGTAGGTTGATGCAAATGTAAGAATGAGTGGATCTGGATCCACCAATGCATGCACAGAGTATTGTAGAGGAGAACGCACTCGATGACGTCCGGGGCATCTTGTTCCTCCTGAGCTCTCAAGGCATAATTTCTGGCAGGTGGTCTGTTATCTGGCCTCTCTGCTGGCTCAGATGTAGGCCTCTGAGATGGTCCCACAGCTTCGGATTTACCAGACCTTCTACCCCTTGGTGGTGCAGGAGCAGGTCTGTCTACTTGTGTCGGAGCAGCTGTAGTAGTTCTGCGTGGGCAGTTCCTCAACTGATGCTCTGTTGACCCACACCTCAAGCAGGCACCAGTCACTCTCCAACACTCCCCCTTATGCCATCTTTGACAGTGTGGACATGCAGAAGATGTTGGGGCTGGTCCCCTGAACCCCATCCCTGGAGAGCTGCCCACTGATGGTGTGGACTGACCTCTCCTAGGGGTGAACTGTGGCCTGGGCCCCTGAGACTGACCCTGGCCCTGTGGCTGAGCTGAACTCTGTGCAGGAGGACCCTTGAACTTCTTCCCTGATGCAGGAGCTGAACTCGACTGACCCGGTCCCCTCTTCTGCTGTCTCTCTCTTCTAGTCCACTCACTAATTCTCACTTTTTCAACTCTTATTGCAGCTTCCACTAGCTTGCTAAATTCTGTGATTCCCAAGGCAGTGAGCTGTATCTTGATATTGTCATTCAGTCCCTCTTCAAATCTCTTGCACCTTTCAGCTTCGTTAGGGACTATTTCCCTTCCATAGCGGCTTAACCGAACAAACTCCTTCTCATACTCGGCCACTGACAACTGTCTCTGCCTTAGGTTAATGAATTCCCTCCTTCTCTCTTCCAGGTATACAGTACCCACATATTTCTTCTTGAACTCAGAGAGGAAGAAGTCCCAAGTTCTGACTTCGGCTGCACTTCATCGACACGTTGTCCCACCATCCGTAGGCATCGTCTTGTAACAAAGATATAGCAGCCTTCTAAGTTACGCCTGGGTGCAGTGGAGTTGTTTTAAGACTCTGCCCGTTCTGTTCAACCAATTCTCGGCTGCAACAGAGTCATCTTCTCTCTTGCCATAGAAGTCCACAGCTCCAAATTTTCTTAGTCTCTCCAAGTGTGATTTCTGCTGTGGAGCTGGTGGTGGTGGTGGTGCTGGTGCTGGCATTACCCCAGCCATCTGTCTAAAGAAAGCGGCCATTTGTTGAAACATGGCCTGTGGAGGCTGAGCAGGTTCTGCTTGAGCTGGCGGAGCAGATTCTCTCATGCCCCCAGTCTCAGCTGCTGCAGGTGGAGCATGACTCTCCACTTCCTCCTCGACGGCTCTCTGAGATGACGGGTCCATATCCTATTCAGAATAAGAAAGATAAACAGATCTGCGTTAGTGTCACCTCGACTCTTACAAATGCAATGCATGGTATGGACTCAATCTAGGCCCAGAAACGCCTAAACCGTGCTCTGATACCACTAAATGTGACACCCCTTACCCGTGTACAGTATACCCGAGTAAGTAATGCCACCTGGTGTACCGGCACACTCTAATATTCCTCAATTAATTTAGACAATGCTTTTGCATATAATTTATGAAATACAATTTATTTAAACCATTCATCAAAAGTATCATTCATTTAAGGTTCCGAAAATTTTAAAGAAAATACGTGAGTCTAGGTTAAAAATGGAGAAAGCCGTTCTTCGGAACCTGTTAAAAACACTTCCAATAAACAAATTCATTCATTCTCAACTTCAATATCATCACAAAACTCAATATCAAGATTTAAACAATTTTTCAGTTTCGGTTTCAACAACCTTTTCATTTCACAACATCCATTTCTCATATACAAGCAATAAATACATGCTCAAATCTTGCATTCATAGTCATAACTTTCATTATTTACATAAACATCAAAATATATTACATGAGTTCAAATACATACGAGAAAATACAAATCTGCTACAAAATATCAAAATGACAAAATGACACCTAGTGCCCTACCGATGCAATCGCAGTAGTGAGGTGACACGGACAGCGGAAGCGTCGGATGGACTCACCCGATGCGTGGTCTCTGGGCTCACGGTCGGAATCTCCAGTACCTACGCGTGGAAAAAGCAACGCGCTAAGCAATAATGCTTAGTGGTGCAATAATATAATAGAAGAAAATAGCGAGAAAATAAATGTGTATACAATGTGTATGCTTTCTTTGTTTGATCTTGGTATATTCATTAATTCATTAACTTTGTTCACTTTTATTCATTTGATTGCCCCAAGTAACCTACACTAGGCAGTGGATGGATAACGGGTAACCGCACTGGGTACCTAGTACCTCGGGCCGTCACACCATCGGTCACATATGCATCTCGGTGTGCAACAGCGGCTAACAAGTCTAGAATAATATCGGGCACAAGGCCAAGTCTCAATGCAAGGTCGAATGGCTAAAAGCCATGAAATCACAGAATGGCATTTTTGCCAGGTGCAGTACTGCTAACCGAACCCGATTGGCCTGCCAAACTAGCCACACAAAGCTTGTTAGGTATACTCGGGCAGTTGAAACTCTTAAATTCATCAATTTGTGAATTTCAACTTTTTTAGTGTTACTATTCATCATTGGTCAACAAAAATGTTGACTTTTAGAATAAAAATGTGTACATCAACTTTGGCACTCCCAACATACCACATTTGGTGTTTAAAACTTGTTGGCATTAAGTGTTTTTGCCATTCCAAAGTGTAACTCAACACAAACAGATTTTTCAGTTTTGGTGAGTCAACTTCACTGTTCCATTGGACACTGTTACTGTTGGAATTTGAGGAAATGTAAAACATGAAAGTTGTTCCTTATTTTGTCTAGTTGAAATTCCTTTTTTGAATCACTCCATTTGGAGTTTTGTAGCTCCAGATATGGCTCAAAAACCCAGGCTGTCCGGATGTGCAGTCTGCAGAATTTTACCATATCTACAGTGCATGAACAGTGACTTGAGTCACTTGGTTGAATGGGTTCTAGCCATAATTTGGGGTAGGTTCCTTCATGAAAGTTGTTTGTCTATGTCTTAACTTGTTTCTGTACAAATTTCAGACCAATTGACCAAATCTACAGTGACTTATGGCCAAATGAACAGTTACATTTGGTCAAATTCTGCAGAGGCAGTTTCAGGGTTCCGGATTGTGGCTGAGTTTTGACCCTTTTGCTTTGGTCTTTTGGGCATGGTTTCTTCAGCAAAAATGTGCCATTATAAGCCTAGTTTCATGTCCAATTGGCCAAACATCAATTGGACAAGCACAGCCCAAGTTATGGCAGTGCAAAAGGACTGAAATTTCAGTCCCTATGCTGCTGTCCATAGGGCAGTTTATACTTTCACTTTACCATCTCATTTTTCAGTTCTAATTAGGGTCAACCTACCTAAAATGGTCACTAATTGACCATTAAAAGGTTCCCTAACCATTTCCTAAGCTAAGTCACAATTTCACCTACACAACCCTAATATCCAAACTCATTACTCATACACTTTGATTAACATACTTACTTAAGTCTCCATGCATATTAATACTTTAACCATGATTTCCAACCATTCTAAGCTTATCAAACAATCAACCTCAATCTCCCATAGGGCTGCCTAAATTCTTTGGTAGAGATACACATGGATTTGTTTCATTATTTCACAATTTTTCATTCATTACAAGCATAGATCATGGAACTAATGAGTTTTAAACTTCATATATGCACTAACCTTGTTTGGGCAGAATTTCCAAAGCCCTAAACTCCAATTTCTTCCTTCTTCTAGGCTGCCAAGAGACCATGCAAGGTACTAGAACAAACTTTAGTGAAGCTAGGTTATGATTTTAGGGTGAAACAAGGTAGGAATTTGAGCTTGTTTATTTGAACTTCAATGGAGGTTTCTAGGTGTGTTTCGGCTGGGTAGGGAATGAAGAGGGGCTGCTGCAAATTTTGGTAAATTTAGTATTCATTTAGTCTTTTATTTAGTTAGTCAAAGGGTGGTTAAATTGTGATTGGTCCAAATAACCTTAATGACATCACCATGATGCCATAATTAAGCTTTTTTTTTCATTTTCTTTCCTTTTCTCCACTACTCATTTTCAATTTGATTTCTAGTAATGTTTATTCATATTTTATGTTATATTAATTATTTACTCAACTGGACAAGTCGGCCAAAAATCACCTCGGAAGGCGAAATGACCAAAATGCCCTCCGTTTGGCTTAACGGGTCAAAATTGTCTGTACCGATTGAAAATTTTTTCTAGGTATTTTCTTGGCATTCTAATGCCATGGGAACCTCAATTACCCTTCTCTGGAGTCCCAAAAATTATTTTATAATTTTTCCCCAGGGTCTAGGGCTCCTCGTTGCGAGAACCGCAACTTCCCTCCGGTTGCCCATCGCTAGGGCGCCGGCTCGTTTAACTTGATTGTATTTTATTTCTAAAATTTTTACTAAATTTTTCTTGTTAATATTTGAGTTAATTATGGTTCCTGAATTTAGTTTGAATATTTTTCCGGACATTCTAGCTGTCCGGACCGACACCGGTCACCGGAACAGTAGGATGTACGGAGTGGTTACCGGGAGGGTGTTACAGCGCCAGTATTGTTTGTAAAGAAGAAGGATGGAACTCTCCGGTTATGCATTGACTATCGGCAGTTGAATAAGGTGACAATAAAGAACAGATACCCATTGCCCCACATTGATGACTTATTTGATCAGTTGAGAGGTGCAACTGTGTTTTCCAAAATTGACCTGAGATCAGGTTATTATCAGCTGAAAGTACAAGAGCAGAGTATTCCTAAAACTGCCTTTAGAACCCGCTATGGCCATTATGAGTTCTTTGTCATGCCATTCGGGTTAACTAATGCTTCGGCTGCTTTTATGGATCTGATGAACACTATTTTCAGACTATACCTCGACCAGTTGGTTGTGGTATTTATTGATGATATATTGGTCTATTCGAGGAATGCAGAAGAGCATGATAGACATCTGTGGATGGTACTATAGACTTTGAGGGAGAAACAGCTATACACCAAATTGTCGAAATGCGAATTTTGGCTGAAGGAGATATCCTTTTTGGGGCACATAGTATCAGCAGAGGGTATTAAGGTAGATCTTAGCAAGATTGAAGCTGTCCTTAATTAGAAGCCACCCAGAAATGTCATAGAGATTTGCAGTTTTCTGGGGTTAGCTGGATGCTACCGTCAATTTGTGAAGGGATTCTCCATGTTGTCATATCTATTGACCAAGCTACTTAGGAAGGATGTGAAATTTCAGTGGACGAATAAATGCCAGCAAAGTTTTGATGAATTAAAAAGATGTTTGACTGAGGCTCCAGTCCTGACTTTACCTACACCGGGTAAAGAATATACAATTTACAGCAATGCTTCTCACAATGGGTTAGGTTGTGTGTTAATGCAAGATCGAAATGTTATTGCCTATGCATCACGCTAGCTAAAACCGCATGAGAGGAATTATCCAACACATGATTTAGAGCTTGCAGCTATTGTGTTTGCTCTTAAGATCTGGGGACATTATTTGTATGGGGAGAAGTGTTACATCTACACAGATCATAAGAGTTTGAAGTATTTGGGCACCCAGAAAGAGTTGAATTTGAGACAGCGGAGATGGTTAGAGTTGATAAAAGACTATGATTGTCTGATAGACTATCAGCCAGGGAAAGCTAATGTTGTAGCTGACGCCTTAAGTCGCAAGACTATGGCAAGTCTACGGGTTACTCCTTTGTCTTTGGTACATGAGTTGAGATCATTACATGCCAGTTTAGAGATTAATGATGAGGGGCAGACAGCAGTTCATGGCATGTACAGCCATTATTGATTGATCAGATTAGAATGGCTGCTCAGAATGATGAAAGGTATCAGAAGCTGTTGGAAGAAGTCCAGCAGGGCAAGAAACCAGAGTTCTCAATCAAAGATGATGGTTTACTGCTACACTAGGGTAGAATGTGTGTTCCTAATGATGTTAATTTGAGGCAGATCATTTTGAAGGAAGCACATGAGTCTCCTTTTGCCATGCACCCTGGTGGTACAAAAATGTATAGAGGGCTAAAGGAGCATTACTGGTGGATGGGTTTAAAAAGAGATGTGGCAGAGTTTGTATCCAAATGCCTAACTTGTCAGTAAATAAAAGCAGAGCATCAAGTACCCACTGGGTTGTTACATCCACTACCAATACCAGAATGGAAATGGGAAAGAATAACGATGGATTTTGTAATGGGACTTCCAAAGACACAGAAGAGTCATGATGCAGTATGGGTCATTATCGACAGATTGACTAAGTTTGCTCATTTTCTGCCAGTCCGAATGGACTACAGTTTAGACAATTGGCCAGGTTGTACATCGATGAGATTGTGAGGCTTCACGAAGTGCCAGTATCCATTGTATCAGACAAAGATCCTTGGTTCACTTCTAGATTCTGGGGTAGTCTTCAAAGAGCCCTAGGAACTAGATTGAACTTCAGTACTACATTTTACCCACAGACAGATGGCCAGTCTGAGAGAGTAATTCAGATCTTGGAGGATATGCTATGGGCTTGTGTAATTGAGTTTGAGGGTAGTTGGGATACACACTTGCCTTTGATTGAGTTTGTTTATAACAACAGCTACAAATCTAGCATTGGCATGCCTCCATATGAAGGTTTGTATGGCAGAAAATGTAGAACCCGTTGTGTTAGGATGACGTGGGTGAAAGAAAAATGATTGGACCCGAAATTGTTCAACAGACTGAAGAGAAAATCAGGGTGATCAGAGATCAACTTAAGACTGCATCAGACCATCTGAAGTCCTACATTGATTTGAAAAGAAGGGATATTGAGTATGTAGTGGGTGAGAAAGTTTTTCTCAAAGTTTCTCCTTTGAAGAGAATTATGAGATTCGGCAGGAAGGAGAAACTGAATCCTCGCTTCATTGGGCCGTATGAGGTTCTGGAAAAAGTGGGTCCTTTGGCATATCATTTGGGACTACCTCCTGAGTTGGAGAAGATACATAATGTGTTCCATGTGTCTATGTTGAGGAGGTATCGATCAGACCCATCTCATGTACTACCAGTAGAAGAAATTGAAGTGAATCCACACCTCACATATGAAGAAGAACCCATAAAGATTCTGGCTTATGAGGTGAAGTAGCTACGGAACAAGTAGATACCGTTGGTAAAAGTACTGTGGAACTATTATTCGGGCCAGGAGGCTACTTGGGAACGAGAGGAGGACATGAGGAGACAACACCCACAACTGTTCAGAGATTGATACTAGGTAAAATTTTGAGACGAAATTTATTTAAGGGGTAGAGAATTGTAACACCCCTATTTGTATAGCCTGGTATATTTTACTATTCCGGTGACCGGTGTCAGTCCAGACAATTAAGGGGATTAGAACCACACGCAAGACAACTAGAGAAGCCATAAATATAAATAATTAGTAATTGCCAATTAGTTAAGTATAAATAAGAAAAACAGAATATAAGAAGTTAAACGAGCCGAGAGTCATAGCGATGGGTGACCTTCTCGGGAAGGACTACGAAGTCATTTTAAACTCAAATTTCGAACTGTAAAATGTGACGCTGCGGTCCTTAGGACCCTTATGAACACAGTGGAAAAGAGAAAATCACAAAAAAGAACTGTTAAGTCAGTAAAATAATTAGGTCAGGGAGCCAGAAGAAATATTGAATTATTTGCAAACCGAGATGAACCGGCGAGGGGCAATTTGGTCAATTGACCTCAAGAGATGACTCCTGACCTAACTGTCAAATAAAATCGAAGAAAAGAAAATTTTGGAATTGAGAATTAAATTAAAGAACTAATAGAAAAAAAAAGAAAATGAAAAAGTGTAGGGAGATGATTTCATGCATGACATCATGCATGATGCCATAAAAGTAATAATTAATATATTTAATTAATTATATTTTTTTTGGGTCTTCCATAAGACAAATTAAATAAAAGAAAAGAAAAGAAAAAAAAAAATTAAATCATCTTCCTTATCCTCATTGCCGCCTCACCTCTCTCTCCCTATTCTTTCACCTTGTTCCACCATTGTTAAGGGAAAGGAAGCTTGAATTTCCCTACTCTATCCCATAAATTCACAAAGTCCCAACACAAAAAATTCTCCTTACATGTTGAGGAAACATTAGAGAGTAAAAAGAAGAAGAAAGAATTGAAGAAAGGAAAGCCTAGAAACCCTCCAAGCAAAGGTTAGTCTTCTAACTACCAATTATCTAATCAAATGCATATTTAGTTATTGAAATGAGCTTAGAAACTAAAGAAATGAAATAAAAACACTTGTAAAGGACTAAACTGAAATTTGGCCAGCATGATGGGGAGTGTGTTTTGTATGGTTTGAATGGCCATAACTTGAGCTACAAAACTCCAATTGGAGTGATTCAAAAATGAGAATAGACTTAAGATGATAGGTAACATTTTCTATGAAGAAAGGTTTGCCAAATTCTAACAGTAGAATGACCAATGGAACAGTGCAACTAGGGACACCAAAACTGAAAATTTGACAATTTTGCCTAAAGGACTTAAGCTTTGAGAAAATGACCAAAACCAACAAATTTAATGACCAAAATGTGGTATGTGGGTGAAGTTGGAGTTCCCATACCTATTAAGCCTTAAAAAGTCAATAGTTTGACTTGAATAGTGTAGTGAATAGTAACCCAAAATATAAAAACTTCGAGAAGGTCGAATTTAGCACATTGGAGCTAAGTAAAAGTGAAGTTAAATTTATTTTTGGATTTATGCTAAGTTATGGTACTGAAACACTGTGAAACTGTGTGTTTCAGCTGAAAAAGGCTTGGAAGCTCTGAGAGACTGAGTTAAGGCCTAGAGGTGACTCACGTCAGGTCTGTGCACAATAATTCCTGTTTAAATATTTTATTCTCAAAAATTTGACTTCTGTGATTAATTATGTACTGTGTTGCCAATTTTATAATCACAAATATGACTTTGGAAATTGATCAGATTTCTCATAAATTATTTAAATAAATTGTTTTGAATTGATTTTGTGTTCACACTTAGCCTGACAGTATCACATTATTCCTCCTCCATTTATGGTGTTGAGATCGTTTATTTTCCTCTCTCTCTGGCTTGCCAGTTGAGGTTGAGATAGGATGAGTACTCATATAGCTAACTAGCCACCTCCCTCATTGATTTCGATTAGTGGGGTTGAGATTGCTTTGTCATGGTGTACAACACGGCATTGATCGGAAATTTTGTGTCATGGCTTAAGTTGTGTATGATTTTGGCAACACTGTGTTTATTAAATTATTTGACTAAATTGTGTTATTATGAGCTTTGATAATTTGTGAAATGTAATTGAGTAATATTTAAATTATGTTTTGGCAATGAATGATTTATGTATTGTATTTTAAATTTTTATTGTGCACCACTGAGTATTTTTATACTCAGCGATAGCTTATTTTGCTGTCGCAGATAAGAGTAAGGAAAAAGCAGCAGAGTGAGCTGCTATTGAATTGAGGACCACATTGATCTTTTGTACGGGTATTATTTTATACCCTTATAGTTAATTTTGATGTAAATATTATAACGCTTTATGTATTAATGTAAAGTTGAGCAGTTGTAAAATAAATTGTAATAATATTATTTTTGGATTTCCTTCTGTAAATTAATATTTGTAATGGTGAATTTCATACTTTATGCCTTATGAATGAAGTTATTAAATATTTTGAGATGATAAATTTTGATTTGGACTGTGGAATTATTTTGAAGTGAATTGAATTGAGTTGATTTGAGATTAATTAAAGGTTGGGAGTTGAGAAAATTATTGGAAGTTTTTTTTTTTAGGTATTTGCAGAACTGTTTTCTCCAAATACAAACGGAACTCTGTCAAAATTTTTATAAAATTTGCGGCAAAATTAAAATGGAAAAATTTTTTTACTAGTATTTAAACTTTGAATAAATGGTTTTTAATTCCTACCAAAATACTCACCACTTCCAAAATGTAAGAAAATTGTTTGAAAATCCCTTGTAGGGTACTTAGTGAGTTATCGGTAGGTGAAGTTCGGTAGTTCATTAAATATTCTACGGGATCATGTTATGCCTTACAGAGGGGTAAGGTGTGACACATTATCTAGTCTATACATCGACTATCATGGGTTACTATGGGCACAAAAATAAAACTCCCATTTATGATCATAAAGGATTGTTGAGTTAAATAAGTGCATTTAACTTCATAAAATGGTATGATTAACAAGTATAGATTTATTATATTTATGTTACGATGTTATATGCTTGCTGTTAAATTTTTAAATACCCTTGTATGAATATTATGAGCATATTATGTGTTAATGTGCATTAAGAAATTTTTTTATTTTAAATTAAAAGTGCACCACTAAGCTATTTAGTTTAGCACGAAGATTTCTTTCCTCATGCAGGTAGAGTAGAAAAAGAGTAGATTTTGGCTGACAAGAGGTAGATTGAATCTGCAAAAAAGTCTAGAGTCACCATATCTCGGACTTTTGGGTAGATGCATCATCATCATCCTCATTGTATATTTTTACTCATATGTGTGCATACCTTATGTTGTAATAAATATTATATAAACTTTATTTTGGAGATTGCAACCATAAGGATGTAAGTTTAATTTAGCCATGTGAGATGGTTAATAAAATTATAAATTAAAGATATTTCTTGTGTATATGCAACTTGAATGAAGTATGGATATTGATGAAATTTGATGATCTTATGTTGTAGAAATGATATTGAAACTGAGGATTTAACAGGTTAAGACCATTATTTTAACAGGTGAATTGTTAAAATTTAGGGGAAACTCTTGCAGTTTCTCCATTTAACAAAAGCAGATAGATTATTGTAAATAAATTGATAAGAAATTGAAGGAAAATAAATAATGTCACAAAGATAGGTGATTGTGCACTGAATGTAACATCTCCTCTTGGTTTCACTGTAGATTGGGTAAGAGGGTATTACATAAAGTGGTATTAGAGCAAGGTTTAGGCGTTCTTAGACTTAAATAGTAAGTCATAACATATGTGTGTGAACATATATTACATCTACTAAGAATTGAGGTGACTCTTATGCATATCTACTCTCTTGTCTATTTTAGGTTGGTAAAATGGACTCTAATACTCATTGGGCCACTGAAGAGGAAGCAGAGAGTCACGCCCTAGAGAATAGTAGTGTTAGAGGCATGAGAGATTCTACAGTACAGGTAGCTGCTGAGCAGCCTGTAGAACCTCAGCAGTAATTTTTCTAGCAAATGGCCGATTTACTCAGGCAGGTGATGGGAGCTTAATAGCAGCTCACACAGAAATCAACTTTGGAGAAGCTCTAAAAGTATAGGGCTATGGATTTTAGAGGAACAAGGGAGGATAACCCAGCTACTATAGAGTATTAACTGAAGAGGACTGAGAGAGTTCTCCAACAGCTGCATTGCACACTGGATCGGAGCTTGGAGTGTGCAGTCTCACTACTGTAGGAGGCTACTTACCAATGGTGGGATATAGTGACCAGGGCAGTACAGCTAGTTGTGGTAACTTGGGATTTCTTTCTGGTAGAGTTTAAAAAGAAGTACATCAGTCGTATTTACTTGGAGGACATGAGAAGAGAGTTTATTACTTTGAAGCAGAGACGACTGACAATGGCTGAATATAAGCAGGAGTTTGTCTGACTGAGTAGGTATGCCAGGGAGATCGTTCCCACAGAGGCAGAGAGATACAGGAGGTTCTAGGAAGGCCTCAATGATAGCATCAGACTTCATATTACAGCATTGCAGTATACAGATTTCACTCAGCTTGTGGCAGCAGCTATGAATGTGGAGAGAGTCTGAGCTAATGAGCAGAGTAGGAGGGGTAAACAATGGAAGAGAGGCTTTGGCCAATCTAGCTCCACATTTATAGCCAGTAAGAGGCCCAGGGGGCAGTCTATTCAGGCACCAACTTAGAGGCTGGGATAGGGGTCCAGGTCCACATTTAGGAGAGGCTAGCCGGCAGCATCAGTGGCTAGCACACCAGGACCACCAGTGAGAGGTCCTGCCCTAGCAGCATGCACACACTATGGAAAAAGGCATAGAAGAGAATGTTAGGGACTGTTATAGATGTGGGGCCACTGACCACATCCAGAGGGATTAACTTAGGAGGACTAATCCTCCAGCATAGACAGAAAGGTCGGCTCCTACTGCGCAGAGGGATAGGAAGCCCAGGAGATCTGAGGCAGCCAGGGGCATTGTGAGGCCTGCATCTGAGACAGTGGAGATATCAAATACAAGGGTGCCAGCACTTGTATATGCCATTCAAGCTAGAGAGGAGCAAGATGCACCTGATGTCATAGTTGGTACATTTTCTCTCTTTGACACTATGGTGCATGTATTGATAGACCCAGGTTTAACTCATTCTTACATGTGCACTGCCATCCAAGTAGAGAGGGGTTTAAGGGCTGAAACCATTGAGCAGGGCATCCTAGTTACTAACCCCTTATGTAACACCCTCCCTGTAGCAACTCCGTACATTCTACTGTTCCGGTGACCAGTGTCAGTTCAGACAGCTAGAATAAAGTGAGGAACCATAATTAACTCAAATATTAATAAGAAAAATTTAGAAAAAATTTTAGAAATAAAATACAACCAAGTTAAATGAGCAGGTGCCTTAGCGATGGGTAACCTAGTGGAAAGTTGCAGTTCTCGCAACTAGGAGCCCTAAACTTGAGGGAAAATTCATAAAATAATTTTTGGGACTCCAGAGAAGGGTCATTGAGGTTCCTATGGCATTAGAATGCTAAGAAAATGCTTAAAAAAATTTTTCAATCAGTACAAACAATTTTGGTCTATTAAGCCAAATGGAGGGCATTTTGGTCATTTCGCCTTCGGAAGTAATTTTTGGTTGACTTGTCCATCTAAGTAAATAATTATTATAACATAAAATGTGAATAAATATTGCTAAAAATTAAATTGAAAATGAGTAGAGAAGAAAATAAGAGAAAATGAGATAAAAGGCTAATTATGACATCACCATGATGTCATTAAACATTTACCACTAATTACAATTAACTAAGCTCACTTAAAACAAATGAAAAGAGATAAGAATAAACCAAAAAAGGTCATCAGCCACACCTACCCAAAATCAGCCGTCCCCCTCTCCTCCATACCCATTCCACCATTGAAAGCTTACCAAAGCTTCATAACTCACCAAATCTCACCCCAAAACCCTAAATACCCTTTACAAAAATTAACCTCTACATCAAGAGCAAGGTTTTGATTATCATAATGTGAAGAAATTCCAAGGTTTATACAAGCCAATAAAGAGACCAAAGAGGTTAGTGCATGTTAATTACTTAATCTTGTTTATTTCTTAAAATTTAGTTTGAATATGAACAAATAATTAAGAAATTGAGATAAATCATGTGCAAAATTGAGAATGGAATTTTGACCAGCTTTATGGGAGAGGTAGTTGATGGTTTTGATGGATTTAAAATGGCTTAGAAATGGTGTTGATGTGTAGACATAAATTTGAAATGGATTAGTATGCCTAATTGACATGTGTTGTGTGAACATTGAATTGAAGCTAGGGTTTGAACACAAAAAGTTGGATCTTGTTCATGTGTTGATGAATAAAGTTTAAATGGTCAATTAGTGACCATTTGGCTATGTATGATGAAGAATTGAAGTGAGTTGTAGCTTGGGATTTGAGTTTAGCTGAGCTGCATTCTGTGACCTGCAGATCTGGATGTGAGTCCAGCCTGTTTGGGTAGCTATAACTTGGGTTGTACAGGTTCAATTGGTGCAAGGCCAATTAGACATGAAACTAAACACATAATGGAACAACTTTGGTATAGAGACCTAAAAATTGCCCTAATCCGGGTGACCTGCATTTTGCCTAGGCAAAATGACTAAATGAACAGTGTTTATTCATTTGGTCATAACTCAGTGTAGAAAGGTCCAATTGACCTGAAATTTTACCTGCAGAAAGCCGAGAGATAGACCTACAACTTTCATGAAGAATACAAATCTAAATTCTGATCATAATCTAGTCAAATTGCCAACCAAACTTAGGTTATTAAATCTGGCAGAATCAGTTTTGCCCAGAATTTTGGATTCTGTCCAATCTGGCCAGTTATGGTGTTTAGGCCATAACTTGAGCTACAAAACTCCAAATGGAGTGATTTAAAAAAGGAAATGTAACTAGACAAAATAAGGAACAACTTTTATGAAGACAATTTGACTATACAATGGAACAGTAAATATGAGGCTTGAAATCTAAAAATTTTGAATAACAAACACTAAGCTTAGAAATGGTATTGGTAACTAATACCAACAACTTTAGAATGAAAAATGTGGTATGTTGGGAGTATTAGCAACAATGTACCTATTGTCTATGCAAAAGTCAACATTTTAGTTGACTAATAAAATGAATAGTAACACCTAAACTTAAATTTCAAGAATTGAAAATTTTAAAAGTGTAAAATGCCCTAGTACACCTAGCAAGATTAGTTTGGATAGGTTGGCATGCCAATAGGGTTCAGTTAGCAGTACTGCACATGGGATTATGCCATTCTATGATTTTATGGCTTTTAGCCATTCTGACATTGTGATGATACTTGGCCTTGTGCCTAATGTTTATTACAGTTTATTAGCTGTTCTGTTGCACACCGGGAGATACATATGTGACCGATGGTGTGACGGCCTGAGGTACTTGATACCCAGTGCCAGTTTACCTGTTTATTCAGTCCAGTCATTCAGTATAGGTTACTTGGGCAACCAAAAATGAAAGTGGATAAATTTAATGAAATAATGAGAGCTCAGTAGACCACAGACTGGGTGAGACCTTCTGCAGCTCTGCATAGTGTCCGTGTTACCTCACCATCATCAGTGCATTGGTAGAACACTAGGTTTTATTTTGGTATTTTGTAATTAATTTTTGTTTTCTCATGTGTAATTAAGACTTATGTAATGTATTTTAGTATTGATGTAAATTATGGAAATTGTGTTTATGAATGAACAAGTTAATATTTATTTATGACTTTTATATGAATTTCATATGAAATGAATGAATGATAATTGGGAGTATATTTGAGAAATATTGAGATTTTGTTGATAAAATGGAGTTTGGGATTGATTGAGAATTTTGGAAGTGTTTTTCTTAGGTTTTGAAGAACTATTTTCTCCATTTTTAGCCGGTACTCTGCCGAATTTTCTATAAAATTTACGGAACCTCAAATAAAATTATGATTTCAATAAATGACTTCAATGAATGATATTTCACGAATTGTACTCCATAACTATGAAAGAAATAAATTAGGAAGGATAAAAATGATTAAAATAAAATAGGGTGTTCCGGTATACTGTGTGACATATCTTACTCAGCTATACTGTAGATGGGTAAGGGATGTCACATTTAGTGGTATTAGAGCACGGTTTAGGCATTTTTGGGCCTAGATCGAGTCCATACCATGCATTGCATTTGTAAGAATCGAGGTGACACTAATACAAAATCTGTCTGTCTTTGTTATTTTGAATAGGATATGGACCCTACATCACAGAGGGCAGTTGAGGAGGAAGTGGAGAGTCATGCTCCACCTGTAGCAGCTGAGGCTAGGGGTAGGGGAAAACCTGCTCTGCCAGCTCAAGCAGAGCCTGCTCAGCCTCCACAGGCCATGTTCCAGCAAATGGCCGAATTCTTCAGACAAATGGTTGGGGTAATGCCACCACCACCACCACCACCACCACCTCCACAGCAAAAATCACATTTAGAAAGATTGAGAAAATTTGGAGCAGTGGACTTCTTTGGCAAGAGAGAAGATGATTCTGTTGCAGCCGAGAACTGGTTGAACAGAACGGAAGGGTTTTAAAACAACTCCACTGCACTCCAGAGCAAAACCTAGAAGCTGTTGTATCTCTATTGCAAGATGATGCCTACCAATGGTGGGATACAGTGTCTAGTGAAGTGCAGCCAGAAATAATAACTTGGGACTTCTTCCTCTCAAAATTCAAGAAGAAATATATGGGCAGTGTATACCTAGAAGAAAAAAGAAGAGAATTCATTAACCTGAGGCAAAGACAGCTGACCGTGGCTGAGTATGAAATGGAATTTGTCAGATTGAGTCGTTATGGAAGGGAGATAGTCCCTAATGAAGCCGAGAGATGTAAGAGATTTGAAGAGGGATTAAATGATAACATAAAGATATGATTATTGCCTTGGGAATTACAGACTTCACCAAGTTAGTGGAAGCTGCATTAAAAGTTGAAAAGGTTAGAATAAATGAGCAGACCAGAAGGGAGAGACAGCAGAAGAGGGGCCCGGTCAGTCTAGCTCATCTCTTGCACTAGGAAAAATGTTCAAAGGTCCACTTGAACAGAGTTCAGGTCAACCTCAAGGTCAGGGTCAGTCCCAGGGGCCTAGGCCACAGTTCACCCCTAGGATAGGTCAGTCCACACCATCAGTGGGTAGCTCTCCAGAGAAGGGGTTCAGGGGACCAGCCCCAATATCTTCTGCATATCTGCATTGCTTGAAGTGGCATAAGGGAGAGTGTTGGAGAGTGATGGGTGCCTGCTTAAGGTGTGGGTCGATAGAGCATCAATTGAGGAATTGTCGATGCAGAACTGCTACAACTGCTCTAACACAAGCAGACAGACTTGCTCCTGCACCACAAAGGAGTAGGAAATCTGGCAAATTTGAGGCAGTAGGACCATCACAGAGGCCTGCATCTGAGCCAGCAGAGAGGCTTGAGGGTAAACCACCTGCCAGAGCCTATGCCATAAGAGCTCAGAAGGAGAAAGATGCCCCAGACATCATCAGGGGTACGTTCTCCCTCTACAATACATCTGTGCATGCATTGGTGGATCCAGGATCTGCTCATTCATACATCTGCATCAACCTACTTGTAGAAAGGGGGATATTAGTAGGGGAGAGTGACCAAGACATTCTGGTCACTAATCCATTGGGCCACAGTGTAGTGGTGAATAAAGTGTACAAAGGTTGCCCGTTAAGGATTCAGGGGTATGAATTCTTGGCAGACCTGATTGAGTTGCCTTTCCATGAGTTTGATGTGATTTTAGGAATGGACTGGTTGTCATGTCATCAGGCAATGGTTGATTGTAAATTGAAGAGAATTTCCTTGAAAACTCCAGAGGGTAATGAGATCACAGTTGTGGGGGAAAGGACAGATTTCTTATCCAATGTCATCTCAACCACAATTGCAACAAAACTGATGAGAAAAGGTTATGAAGCCTCCCTAGCACATGTGGTGGATACTAGGCAGGCTAAGCCAGATCTGTGTGACATACCCACAGTAAAAGACTTCCCAAATGTGTTCCCTAAAGAATTGCCTGGCTTGCCACTAGAAAGGGAAGTTGAATTTGCTCCTGAGATACTGCCGAGTACAGCACTAATCTCTATTGCTCCTTATAGGATAGCGCCCACAGAATTGAAGGAACTGAAAATCCAATTACAGGAGTTACTAGATAAGGGGTTCATAAGCCCCAGTGTGTCACCATGGGGAGCTCCAGTGTTGTTTGTAAAGAAGAAGGATGGAACTTTAAGGTTATGCATCAATTACCAACAGTTGAATAAAGTGACTGTGAAGAACAAATATCCGTTACCTAGAATTGACGATCTGTTTGATCAATAGAAGGGAGCAGGAGTATTTTCTAAAATTGATCTCAATTAGGGTATCATCAGTTGAGTGTGAAGGATGCAGATGTGCCAAAGACTGCATTCAGGACCCGGTATAGGCATTATGAGTTTCTGGTGATGCCCTTTGGCCTAACAAATGCACCAGCAGCATTCATGGACCTTATGAACCATATCTTCTATCCATACTTAGATCAGTTCGTAGTGGTCTTTATTGATGATATTTTGGTGCATTCCAAGACCAGGGAAGAACATGATGAGCATTTGAGGATTGTTCTACAAACCCTGAGAGAAAAGAAGTTGTATTCTAAGTTATCCAAGTGTGACTTCTGGTTGAATGAGATTGCATTCCTTGGACACATAGTATCAGCTAATGGGATTAAAGTGGATCCCAAGAAAATAGAAGTAGTGATGGAATGGAAGCCTCTCAGAAATACAACTGAGGCCAGAAGTTTCTTGAGGCTAGTTGGGTATTACAGAAGATTTGTGACTGGATTTTCTTTAATAGCTGCTCCAATGACCAAGTTGTCACACAAGAATGTCAGATTTGACTAGAATGACAAGTGTCAAACCAGTTTTAAGAAGTTGAAGGTTATGTTGATAGAGACACTAGTGTTAACACAGCCAGTGTCGGGAAAAGACTTTGTGGTCTACAGTGATGCCTCTCATAATGGGTTAGGCTGTGTATTGATGCAAGAGGGAAAGGTGGTCGCTTATGCTTCCAGGCAGCTGAGGCCACATGAACAGAATTACCCTACCCATGATCTAGAACTTACAGCAATTATCTTCGCACTGAAAATATGGAGGCACTGTTTGTATGGTGAAAAGTGTTACATTTACACAGACCACAAAAGCCTGAAATACTTGCAACCCAAAAGGAGCTCAACCTTAGACAGAGGCGATTGATTGAGTTCCTGAAGGACTATGATTGTGTGATTGACTACTGTGACACCCCTTACCCGTCTACAGTGTAGCCGAGCAAGATATGCCACACAATGTGTAGGAGCACCAAATCATATTTCAATTCAATTTACCATTTTTACTTTTTTATTTACAAATTTTGATTAATTTGAATTTTCCGCAAATTTTATAGAAAATCCGGCAGAGTGCCAGCTGTAAATTGGAAAAACAGTTCTTCTGAATCTGTTAAAAACACTTCCAATAAAATCATCACATCATTCTCAGTCAACCACTAATATATTCTCAACAATTTCTCAAATGACTTCAGTATCTCAAAATTTCATTCATTTCATATCACAGTCAACTTAATGAGAAATGCTCACATTTATTACTGAACATAGTTCATTGATAATTACATCAAAAGCATAATTACATGAGTTTATAATATACATTACAGAAGTTGACAAAATACAAAATAACAAAATACCGAAATATCAAAAGTGGCCTAATGTCCTACCAAATGCACTACAATGTGAGGTGACTCAGAACTCAGTATGCAGCTCTGTAAGTTTACCCTGTCTGATGTCTGCTGGGCTCCCTAGCTATGTCTCCAGTACCTGCGCGTGGCAAAAGCGACGCGCTAAGCAATTCTGCTTAGTGGTGATAATATAAAATAAAATAACTAAAATAAAGTAAATATGCAAAATGTATGTTTACATTTTTGGTAGACTTAATTTCTGGCATTTATTTCAGTATAGGTTGATTAAAATTTTGCAAAATTCATTATCATTGCCTGAGTAACCCATACTGGATGACTGGACTGGATAAATGTGTAAACTGGCACTAGGTACTAAGTACCTCAGACCATCACACCATCGGTCACATTGTGTCTCCCGGTGTGGAACAGAACAGCTAATAAGCTGTAATAATCATCAAGGATATAATTCAAGTATAATGACTCAATTAACATAGCCAAAGGCTTTTATGTCACAGAATGGTACGTGAGGCACTAAAACATAGAATGGCATGAAGTCATATGCAATACTGCTAACAGAACCCTATTGGCATGCCAACCTATCCAAACCAATCTTGCTAGGCATACTAGGGCATATTACACTTATAAGTTTCACAATTCTTGAAATTCAACTTTTGGTGTTACTATTCAATTCATTAGTCAGCCAAAATGTTGACTTTTACATGGACAATAGGTACATTGGCTTTAATATTCCCAACATACCACATTTTGCATTCTAAAATTGTTGGTATTGGTTGCCAATACCATTTCTAAGTTTAATGTTAATTGTTCAAAATTTTCAGTTTTCAAGCTTTGTGTTTACTATTCTATTAGTCATTTTTCCAGTAGGAATTTGTCAAAGTTGTCTTCATAAAAGTTGTTCCTTATTTTGTCTAGTTATATTTCATTTTTTGAATCACTCCATTTGGAGTTTTGTAGCTCAAGTTATGGCCTAAAAACTACAACTGGCCAGATTATAATTTTTCCAGAATTTCTGGACTGACCAAATCTACAGTATTTTGAGCAGTGAGTTTAGGTCACTTTTTGAATATGTTATGGTCATAATTTGGGTTAGGTTTCTTCATAAAAGTTGTAGGTCTATATCTCAGCTTGTTAATGGTAAAAGTTCAGGTCAATTGGACCTTTCTACACTGATTTATGACCAAATGACTAAACACTGTTCATTTGGTTATTTTGCCCAGGCAGAATGCAGGTCACCCAGATTATGGCAATCTTTAGGTTAACTTGGTTTAGTTTTCTAGGCATAGTTTCTTCACCAAAGTTGTGCCATTATGTGTTTAGTTTCATGTCCAATTGGCCTTGCACCAATTGAACCTCTACAACTCCAGTTATTACTGCCCAAACCTGCTGGACTCATGCCTAGTCCTGCAGGTCACCAAGGGCAGCCACACCAAACTCAATTCCCACTACACAAACCACTTAATTTTTTCTTCACACACATCCAAATGGTCAATAATTGACCATTAAAACTCTATTTCGCCAAATACATGAACAAGTCTCAATTTCAAGCTCAAACCCTAGCTCAACCATCTCAAAACTTGCATTCACTTACCTTTCACTATCCTAACTAATAAATTAATGTTAAGGGCAGCCACTATACCACTTTAATTCTAAGAATTCTTCAAAACACTACCAAGTTCAAGGCTGGTGGAATTTAGAGCAAGACATACACATAATGTTTACTAAATTTTCTTGCAAATTTGCATCAATTACCACTCCTTCAACATGAATTTAAAGAGAAAAACAAGTTTAAGTCACTAACCTCTAATGGAGTGAAATTCCAACTTGCTAGGGTTCTTCTTTTTCACTTCCTTTTGCTCCCAAAAGATTTACCAAGATGAAAGAATAAGTTTTTGTGTTGGGAACATAAGGTTTAGTTGGGTAAAAACCAAGCAAATAAAGCTTTGTAAAGCTTGAAAATGGTGGACAATGGGAGAGGGGGGAGACGGCAAGGAAGAAAGGGATAAGGCTTTCTGATTTTTTTTCTTTTGTTTTCTTTCCATTAAGACTTTTTAAACATATTAGTGCCATGTGTTAACATTTGATTGGGTGGGAGAATAGTAATGACATCATAATGATGTCAAAATCCTCATTTTTTCTCATTTTCTATCCTTTTCTTGTCTATTTAATTTCAATTAAATTTTTAAGAACATTTATTCATATTTTATGTCATATAAATTATTTATTTAACTGGACAAGTTAGCCAAAAATCATCTCTGAAGACGAAATGACCAAAATGCCCTCCGTTTGGCTTAACGAGCCAAAATTGTGTGCACCGATAAAAAAATTTTTCTAAGCATTTTCTTGGCATTCTAATGCCATAAGAGCCTCAATGACCCTTCTTTGGAGTGCCATTTTTCCCTCGGGTCTAGGGTTGTTAACGGCCTTCACCGTCACTTTCCCTTTGGGTTACTCATCACTGGGGTTTTGGCTCGTTTAACCTTAGTGTATTTCATTTCTATAAATTTTCCTTGATTGTTATGAGCATTATTTAGTTTCTTTATAACTCCTCACTCTAGCCTATTTATAATTTCAAACATTCTAGCAACCCGGACTGACATTGATCACCGGAACAGTAGACTGTGCGGACTAGCTAAATTGAGGATGTTACAACTCTTCTCCTCTAATAAAAATTTCGTCCTTGAAATTTACCTGATGCAAACAGTTGAGGAAACTATTGCCTTATCGTCTCTTCACTTTCCCAAGTTGCCTCTTCAGTGTTGTGGTGCCTCGAAAGCACTTTCACCAGTGGAATTTGTTTATTTCTCAGTTCCTTCACTTCCTGAGCTAGGATCTGTATAGGTTCTTCTGTATATGTTAAGTTCGGTTGGATTTCAATCTCTTCCATGGAGATGACATGTGAAGGGTCTGAGCGATATCTTCTCAGCATAGAAACATGGAATACATTATAGATTTTATCCAGTTCTGGTGGTAAAGCTAGCCTACAGGCCACTAGTCCCACACGTTCAATGACTTCATATGGGCCAATTAACCTAGGGCTTAACTTACCCTTTTTTCCAAACCTCAGTACTTTCTTCCATGGTGAGACTTTGAGAAACTTTTTATCGCCAACTGCATACTCTATCTCTTTTCTCTTCAAGTCGGCATAAGATTTCTGTCTATCTGAGGCAACCTTCAAGTTAGCTTTGATTATCTTCACTTTCTCCTCAGTCTGTTTCACCAGGTCTGATCCTATCAGCTTATCTTCTCCTAATTCAGTCTAACACACTAGGGCTCTACATTTCCTCCCATACAGTGCTTCATACGGAGCCATTTGAATGCTAGCTTGGTAGCTATTGTTATATGCAAATTCTGCCAGTGGGAGGTATCTATCCCAACTCCCTTCAAACTCAATGACACAACTCCTTAGCATATCCTCCAGGATCTATCATATAATTCACATTGTTACTATCATTTCAATTTATTAACTATGAAAATTCTATTAGTTCTTAGGTTTATCTGGATTAGTCATTCTGACTGTCCATCCATCTGAGGATGAAAAGCCGTGCTAAAGCGGAGTTGTGTGCCCAAGGCTTCTTGCAACTTTTTCCAGAATCTCGATGTAAACCTTGGATCTCGGTCAGATATGATGGAAAGTGGGATTTCATGTAGTCTAACTATCTCACTGATATATAATTCTGCTAACTTCTCCAGTGAGTTATCAATACTAACTAGCAGAAAATGTGCTGACTTCGTCAATCTATCCACTATCACCCATATTGCATCATGCTTCTTCTTGGAGAGAGGTAGACCACTAACAAAATCCATAATGACCCGGTCCCATTTCCATTCAGGTATGCTTATAGGCTGTAGCAATCCTGATGGAACTTGATGTTCTGCTTTAAATTGCTGACATGTCAAACACTTAGTCACATAGTCAGCTATATCCCTCTTCATACCAAGCCACCAATAATGAGGCTTCAAATCATTATACATTTTTGTGCTTCCTGGGTGCATAGCATAAACACTAGTGTGTGCTTCTTTTAGAATACTAGTCTTCAGTTCCCCATCATCTGTTACACACACTCTTCCTCTGTAGTACAGACACCCATCCGCTTTCACCTCATAATCAGTTTCCTTTCCCTCTGGAATTTTACCCACAATGGCCATTAATTTTTCATCTGCCTTCTGCCCATCTTGTATCTGCTGTAGCAGGTTTGGCCTCACTTGTAACTCAGCCAAAATAGCTCCATCTTGAGCTAAGGACAGACGGGCATTTAGTGATCTTAAAGCTGTGATGGACTTCCGGCTTAAAGCATCAACAACTATATTTTCCTTCCCAGGATGATAATCTATCCACAATCATAGTCCTTAAGGAACTCAATGCATCGCCTCTGTCTAAGATTGAGCTCCTTCTGGGTTGGCAAATATTTTAGACTCTTGTGGTCTGTATAGATGTAGCATTTTTCACCATATAAATAATGCCTCCATATCTTCAGTGCGAAGATAATTGCTGCTAACTCCAAGTCATGAGTAGGGTAGTTTTATTCATGTGGCCTTAATTGCTTGGAAGCATAGGCAAACACTTTCCCCTCTAGCATCAATACACACCCTAGCCCATTATGTGAGGCATCACTATAGACCACAAAGTCTTTTCCCGACACTGGCTGTGTTAACACTGATGCTTCTGTCAACATAGCCTTCAGCCTCTCAAAACTGGCTTGGCACTTATCATTCCAGCCAAATTTCACATTCTTGTGCAACAACTTAGTTATTGGAGCAGCTATAAGAAAGAACCCCTTCACAAATCTTCTGTAATACCCAGCTAGCCCGAAGAAACTTGTGACCTCAGTTGTATTTCTAGGAGGCTTCCATTCCATCACTGCTTCTATCTTTTTGGGATCCACTCTAATCCCCTCTGCTGATACTATGTGTCCAAGGAAAAAGATTTCACTCATCTAGAAGTCACACTTGGACAACTTAGCATACAACTTCTTTTCTCGTAGGGTTTGCAGAACAATCCTCAAATGTTCATCATGTTCTTCCCTGGTCTTAGAATACACCAGAATATCATCAATAAAGACCACTACAAACCGATCTAAATATGGATGAAAGATACAGTTCATAAGGTCCATAAATGCTGCTGGTGCATTTGTTAACCCAAATAGCATCACTAAAAATTCATAATGCCCATACCGAGTTCTGAATGCAGTTTTTAACACATCTGCATCCTTTACCCTTAACTGATGATACCCTGATCTGAGATCAACTTTTGAAAATACACTAGCTCCTTTCAACTGATCAATATTCTTCACAGTTACTTTGTTTAACTGCCGGTAATCAATACACAATCTCAAGGTTCCATCCTTCTTCTTCACAAACAGCACCGGAGCTCCCCATGGTGACACACTGGGGCGTATGAACCCCTTATCGAGTAACTCCTGCAACTGAATTTCCAACTCCCTCAATTCAGTGGGTGCCATCCTATAAGGAGCAATAGAAATTGGTGTTGTACCCGGCATTACCTCAATAGTGAACTCGACTTCCCTTTCTGGTGGTAAACCAGGCAATTCTTCAGGAAACACATTTGAGAAGTCTCCCACTATGGGTATATCACATAGGTTCAGCTTAGCCTGCCTTGTGTCAACCACGTGTGCTAGGTAAGCTTCATAGCCTTTTCTCATCAATCTTTTTACAACTATGGCTGAGATAACATTGGACAGGAAATCTGTCCTTTCACCCACAACAGTAATCTCATTACCCTCAGAAGTTTTCAGAGAAATCCTCTTCAATTTGCAATCAACTATTGCCTGATGACGTGAGAATCGGTCCATTCCCAAATTCACGTCAAACTCGTGGAAGGGCAATTCAATTAGGTCTGCCGAGAATTCATACCCCTGAATCCTCAACGGGCAACCTTTATACACCTTATTCACTACCACACTGTGGCCTAGTGGATTTGTGACCAGAATGTCTTGATCACTCTCCTCTACTGGAACACCCCTCTCTACGGGTAGTTTGACGCAGATGTATGAATGACTGGATCCTGGATCCACCAATGCATGCACAAAAGTGTTGTAGAGGGAGAATGTACCCCTGATGACATTCGGGCCATCTTGCTCCTCCTGAGCTCTGATGGCATAGGCCCTAGCAGGAACTCTAGTCTCTGGCCTCTCAGCTTGTCACACCCTACCCCTCTGTAAGGCATAACATGATCCTGTAGTATACCTAATGAATTACCAACTCCGTCTACTGATAATCCATTAAATACACTACAAGGGATTTTAAAAACTTTTCTTCTTTTACAGTGGTGAGCACTATTTACAGGTGTGAAAGACTTTGGTGAACTGAAGTGAAACAACTAACTCATTTGATTTATTTGGAATATCTGTAAAAATTTTGGCAAGGTGCCATTTGTATTTTGGACAAAACAGTTCTTCAGAAAACCTGTAAAAAGCACTTCAATATATTTTCAAATCTCAACTCCAACATTTTTATCAACACAACACATTTCTCAAGTCAAATCCACAGTGATTTTCAAAGACTAAGATACAAAGATATAACACAATTTTTACAAGCCAAATAACTCATAATTATTTTACAACTTTCTTGTACAACTTAAATTTACAGCTCAAAACCAAGAACAAAATATACATACAGTGAATATACATTACAATACAAAATGCCACATATGGTATACTCACTATACCCAAAATCTCTTACTAGCACCTAGTTCTGTCTATCTCTCTACTGACAATAAAAGCTATCGAGACAATGTCTCAGTGGTGCACAACATTAACCAAATACAATTTTAAATCACAATTCATAAATCATATCATTAGTGGATACTTAAAACCATAGTTGATTTCAAGACAATGAATGTCATAAGGAATTTAAACTCCAATTCACAAATTATCAAAATTCATAATAACACAATTTAGTCAAATAGCTTAAGAATACCG